>NW_026512330.1:0-55142 GCF_027579735.1 Bombina bombina
GTTACATGCAAACAGGACACTCTCAGGGGGAGGCATAAAATCCCCCATCACACATTTGATATTAGATAGAGAGACACTCCCTTTGACAGGCCACAACATTACTTCAGCAGATAACATTTTACACACAATAAAACTGTTACAGAAGCATTAGTTATTTTGTTGTGAAGAGCTTATTTCCCAGCAGCAATGCCTGAACCAGCAAGCCAGCGCCTAAGAAGGGCTCCAAGAAAACCGTAACAAGTATCATTTCATAAAGAGTTAACTCTTTTTTTTCAGCTTTTAGAAACTATTGCCTAAATACACATTTTTTGCTGGCCTCAGCTCTAAGTTTAGGGATAACCAATCCCATTGTCTAATCACCTCTGGAGCCAGACTGCTAATTGATAAGATGAACTTGTAAACTTGTTATCTTAAGTACTGTAATCCTATTGTGGCCTGTCAAAGGACAGTGCTCTCTATCTAAATGTGTGATGGGGGATTTTGTGCTTCCCCCCCCTCTCCCCCTGGGAGTGCCCTGTGTGCATGTAACCTTAATAAAAAGCAGGCTGGGCATCCCAGTGCTGAGTTCTTGTTTGACCCTCAATCGCAGCGTTGACTCGTTTTTGTGGGCAGAAGGGTATCCTAGCTGTACTACAGCTAAGGGAGATTATTCTATATTTGCGAGACTCATATAGAATACTATGGAAAGCAGCTTCTCCCCTCTTTAGCAATAGGGATCCAGGCTACTAAGCGGTCCATCTCTCAGCGAGACTAAGGGTAACCGTAACATTTGGCGGGCAGCGGCGGGATTTTCCTGGATTTCCTAGGAGAGGTACAGAACGGATGGAGAGCGCTTACGAAAAATTGAAGCGTACAACCCTAAAGGATTTACTTGAAAGCAGAGGGGGGTACGCCAGCAACCGGCCGAGGAGAGAGCTGATCGCAGAATTGAACGAACTGGATCAGAGCTTCACAATGGCGGAAACACCGACCACGATTAGTGACGAAAAAACCAGGATTGTTCGGGAAAGGCTCTCATTATACGGGCCGAACCCCTCAATGGAATTGGTACAGCAGTTGATGGCGGAGGCGGACGAGGATATACGAGAGACTCGAGCCCACAAACTCAACCTAGCGAACGCACACCGCAATGCTGTAGCCCCGCAGGTAATCATCCCTGTCGAAAATGCTGGGAGGCCCAAGATACCCTATACGGCATTTCGACCCTTTCTAGAGAGCGAGACAGGGATTGATGAATATTTGGCGGACTTCGAAAGGCAATGTGCCCTGCACCAGATTCCCAACAGAGAGTGGCCCACGATATTGTCTGGGAAACTATCCGGGCGAGCCCTGGAAGCCTTTCGTACTCTGGGTGCTAAGGAAGTGACACAGTATGAGCTAGTTAAGGAGACACTGTTGCGACGGTACGCTGTAACTCCGGACACGTATCGCCGACAGTTTCGGGGCACGGAAAAGAAGCCTAACGATACCCATATGGAATGGGCGCACCGAATGCGGAGAGCGGCAAATCACTGGCTGAGCGGAAGTAAAGCGGTGACTGGGGAGGAAATTTTACAATTGTTTCTCTTAGAACATTTTTATAATGGCATGGAACAGCAAGGGAAGGAATGGCTGCGAGACAGGCGGCCTTCTACCTTAGAAGAAGCAGCCAAATTGGCCGATGAACATTATGACTCCCGTCTTCACGAACCCATGAACTACCGAGCTCCAGCACGGGTCGAACCCAGAGAGGTTTACCGTGCACCCCCTCGTGCTGAATTCCGAGCCCCGGTGCCCACAGGGCCCGTCCGACACTCAGGACCACCCAATAACAGCTCTGAGCGTCACAGACCGACTTGCCACCGATGCAAGCAACCAGGGCATTTCATGGCTAGCTGCCCCCTTAATACGCACCAGACACCCAGGAATTACAATTACCCCTCTGGGTCCTATCGTCCGGCCCGGGCCCTCTGTGTTAACCAAGAGGCCCCTATGGAGGGATATGTGGGGCCGCTTCACGAGGCAGACCCTGTATATGCTGCCTCAGATAACCGCCAGCACCATCGGCAGAGGGTATGGCTCGAGGGGCGATCTACCGAGGGATTGCGAGACACAGGGGCTACTATCACGCTGGTACAGAGTCATTTGGTGCCAGAGCACAAGCGATCCGGACAGACTGTGGCCGTTAGAGTGGCGGGGGGGGATGTGTACAAAATTCCAACAGCTAAAGTGCATCTTGATTGGGGAGCGGGAAAGGGGGCTGTGAACGTGGGCCTAATGGATAATTTACCTGCCGAAGTACTACTGGGCAACGATTTGGGCCCCATGACTTCTGCCTATGCTCCAGTATGCAACAACGAGGCGGACCCAGTGACTACACGGGCCCAAGCCCGGACGGAGCGAGAGCTCTCACCAGTGCGGGAGACACAGGTAAGACCTACCCCGACCTTGCCTGACAGGTTAGGCCCCATACCCTGGGACACCCCAGATGCTTTCGAGGCAGAGTCTAAGACTGACCCGACCTTACAAAAGTACCGGGAACGAGCAGAGACCGGAGGGGGCGGGGCAGATAACGAAACATTCTTATGGGAAAAAGGGAAACTATACCGCTGGACAGAGAAAAGGGGACAGCGTAGGCGACAGCTGGTAGTGCCCCACAAATACCGTCAAGAAATCCTCAAAATAGGCCACGACATCCCCTTAGCAGGCCACCTAGCCGTTACCCGTACCCTACACCGCATTACTCACACGTTCTTTTGGCCAGGGGTGCACGCTGACGTTAGAACTTACTGTAACACCTGCGATGTGTGTCAACGAGTAGGAAGGCGAGGCGATCACCCTAAAGCCCAGCTAGTAAATATGCCCATTGTAGAGGAATCCTTCAGCCGGGTTGCTATTGACCTAGTGGGACCACTGGCTACCCCTAGTCCCTCCGGTAAGCGCTACATTCTTACCGTAGTGGACTACGCTACCAGGTACCCAGAGGCTGTCGCCCTATCCAACATACAAGCGGATACGGTAGCGAATGCACTAGTACAGGTGTTCTCCCGGGTAGGATTTCCAAAAGAAATCCTATCCGACCGAGGCACCCAATTTACGGCTGAATTAACCCAACAACTCTGGCAGGTTTGCAAAATTAAGTCCCTCCTGAGCTCCCCATACCACCCCCAGACGAACGGGCTGTGTGAGAGGTTCAATGGGACCCTCAAGCAAATGCTCAAGACGTTCACTCAGGAATACCGAGACTGGGAACGCTTCCTGCCGCACCTCCTATTTGCTTATCGGGAGGTGCCCCAGGAAACGACAGGGTTCTCTCCCTTCGAGTTGCTCTACGGAAGAAAGGTACGGGGACCCCTAAACCTGATCCGGGAGCACTGGGAGGGAGAGATGGAGGCTGACGGTGTCCCCATTGTGCCATACGTGCTGGAACTCAGGGACCGAATGGAGCAATTAGCCAAATCCGTGCGGGCTAATCTCCAGTTGGCCCAGAGAAGACAGAAAGTATGGTACGATCGGGGGGCCCGAAAGAGAATCTTCACCATAGGACAAAAGGTGTTAGTACTTAAGCCGGTGAAGACAGACAAATTGCAGGCGTCCTGGCAGGGTCCCTACCAGATCGTAGAGAAAAGGGGAGACACCACTTATGTGATAGCTAGCTGCCATGACAACAATCTTAGAAAGACATTCCATGTAAACATGCTCAAGGAATATTTTGAGCGACCAGAGAACGTGACGGCCGTATGTTGTTCCCCTCAGGAAGACCCCGACAGTTTACCCATTCCAGACCTATTAGAAAAGAGTCTCCCCACAGGTATAGTGGCGCAGGTTCAGATAGGGGACCGACTTAGCCCCACTGAAAGGGAGCAGCTCAACCAACTCCTCCAGTCCAAACACCTCACCTTCTCCCCGAAGCCAGGGTACACTACTTTAACCACCCACCAGGTAGATACTCCGGGACAAGCTCCCTTGCGCCAGGCTCCGTACCGAATCCCCGAAGCAGTTAGGACAGGAATGAAGAAGGAGATCGATGAGATGCTCCAGCTCAGGGTAATTGAGCCCTCCGATAGTCCATGGGCCTCCCCAGTTGTCTTGGTGCCCAAGAAAGATGGGACCACCCGGTTCTGTGTAGACTATCGGAGGCTCAATGAAAATACTGTGACGGACGCTTACCCTATGCCCAGGGTAGACGAGCTACTCGATCGTATAGCCAGGGGAAATTACCTGACCACTATTGACCTCTGCAAAGGTTACTGGCAGATTCCCCTGGCCCCGGAGGCTATCCCCAAGTCGGCATTCGTCACCCCATTCGGCTTATATCAGTTTAGGGTAATGCCGTTTGGGATGAAGAATGCCCCAGCTACATTCCAGCGCTTGGTGGATAGGCTCCTGGATGGCTTCCAGAGTTTTGCTTGCGCCTACCTGGACGACATAGCGATCCACAGTGAGTCCTGGGAGGACCACTTAGCTCATGTGGGAATGGTTCTGGATCAGATCCGGGCTGCTGGCCTGACTCTGAAGCCAGAAAAATGCCACTTTGGGATGGCCGAGGTACAGTACCTGGGTCACCGGGTGGGGTGTGGAAAGCAGCGACCAGAGCCGGCCAAAATAGAAGCTGTCGCCAATTGGCCCACCCCCATCACTAAGACTCAGGTCCTAGCCTTCCTGGGCACGGCAGGGTACTATAGACGGTTCGTACCAGACTACAGCACACTTGCCAAACCCCTGACTGACTTGACCAAGAAGAACTTACCTCGACAGGTCCTGTGGTCTCCCCACTGTGAAACGGCTTTCCAGGCTCTCAAAAATGCTCTAATTAACGCTCCTGTCTTGGCGGCCCCAGCCCTTAACAAACGTTTTATCGTCCATACAGACGCTTCCATGTTCGGGCTGGGAGCTGTCCTTAGCCAAGTAGGCGAAGATGGAGGGGAGCATCCAGTTGCCTACATCAGCCGGAAGCTCCTGCCCCGCGAAGTCAGCTATGCAGCGGTCGAAAAGGAGTGTTTGGCTTTGGTGTGGGCATTAAAGAAATTGACTCCCTATTTATATGGTCAGGAGTTCACTCTGGTCACCGACCATAACCCGTTGGTGTGGCTGAACCGGGTCTCTGGAGATAACGGCAGGCTATTACGTTGGAGCTTATCGTTGCAACCCTTCAATTTCACCATTACTTACAGACCTGGGAAACAGAATGGCAACGCCGACGGGTTGTCCAGACAAACAGACCTCAGCCCCGCATAACCAGCGGTCTGGACAGCCTTAGTCTGCCCCGAAAAGGGGTCAGACCGTGTCTGCCAGAGTGTTCCACAGAAAGGGAGCACTGTTACAGAAGCATTAGTTATTTTGTTGTGAAGAGCTTATTTCCCAGCAGCAATGCCTGAACCAGCAAGCCAGCGCCTAAGAAGGGCTCCAAGAAAACCGTAACAAGTATCATTTCATAAAGAGTTAACTCTTTTTTTTCAGCTTTTAGAAACTATTGCCTAAATACACATTTTTGCTGGCCTCAGCTCTAAGTTTAGGGATAACCAATCCCATTGTCTAATCACCTCTGGAGCCAGACTGCTAATTGATAAGATGAACTTGTAAACTTGTTATCTTAAGTACTGTAATCCTATTGTGGCCTGTCAAAGGACAGTGCTCTCTATCTAAATGTGTGATGGGGGATTTTGTGCTTCCCCCCCCTCTCCCCCTGGGAGTGCCCTGTGTGCATGTAACCTTAATAAAAAGCAGGCTGGGCATCCCAGTGCTGAGTTCTTGTTTGACCCTCAATCGCAGCGTTGACTCGTTTTTGTGGGCAGAAGGGTATCCTAGCTGTACTACAGCTAAGGGAGATTATTCTATATTTGCGAGACTCATATAGAATACTATGGAAAGCAGCTTCTCCCCTCTTTAGCAATAGGGATCCAGGCTACTAAGCGGTCCATCTCTCAGCGAGACTAAGGGTAACCGTAACAAAAACAATGCAGTCCACCTTATCACTACTAGGTCTGATTAGACAATGGGAATGTTTTATCACTAAACTTAATTAGAGCTGATCCCAGCAAACTTGTATTTAGAATGCTTCTTGAAGCTGAACAAAGTTATCTCTGTAGTTCTGACCGAAGGGTCTGTCACATAGCACTTAATGGCACACAATGAAACTGAACCAAGTGGGAGAAAGCCAGGGACAAGTCATTTCACAGGTCTGGGGACATAGTCTTAAAGGGGCATTGTTCACCAAAGTCACAATATGTCCCCAGACGGTTCTTAAAGGGCCATACACACCCAATAAAAGTTAATATGTTTTCAGGGGCACAATCTTCCAGGGGCCATAGTCATGTGGAAGGAGGCTGGCAAATAGGCTTCTCCAAAATCCAAGGAAGCAGGGCAATTTTCCATTTAAAGGGCCAGTTACAAATAGCAGTTTGTAACACCTATCAAGACTGAGCCAAGGTTGGATTGTAGTATTTTGTTAGGCTAATCACATGATGGCCATGTAGACCACCCCTGAGAGGCCTGGAAGTAACAGGGATGAAAGTGCTAAGAATAGTACTACTTGAAACAACCGAGTTAGCCATGGGTGTTAGTCCAAGACCGCTTGGCTTTTTTTTGGGTTTGGGTGCGGCTAATCATGAAGGCCATATAGACCTGCCACCATTCGGTGTTGTATCAGGTATTAAACTAATAAGAACAGTACTACCAAAATACAGCCAATTAAGGGCCTATCAAGACTGAGCCAAGGTTGGATTGTAGTATTTTGTTAGGCTAATCATGATGGCCATGTAGACCACCCCCTGAGAGGCCTGGAAGTAACAGGGGTGAGATGAAAGTGCTAAGAATAGTACAACTTGAAACAACCGAGTTAGCCATGGGTGTTAGTCCAAGACCGCTTGGCTTTTTTTTTTTTTTTTTTCATAAATATTTTTCTTTATTGAATAGAAAATCACCGTACAGTAATATTAGAATAGCAATAGAACAAGGCATATCTTATAACAAAATATAACACTTTGCATGGTTAACAGAGACATACCTCTCACATGTTGATACAATCAGAAATAGTAGAATTGGTGTGTAAACAGTGTAAATTCACATAGTAGCCAATATTGGAAGCAAAGAAAAATCAGGTATCGGGCATTATTTGGCCCTAGGAGAAGGGTAAATAGAAGATGAGCCAACAGGGCCCACGTACAAATTTTCCAGACAACTTGATAAATAGGGGTTATACACATCTCCCCCATATGGGGGGTACAGAAGGAGATAAAGAGAAGAAATAAGAATGAAGAGGAAGAAAGAGGAGCAAAGAGAGAGAAAGAAAAAAAAAAAAAAAAAAAAAAAAGGGAGAAAGGAGAGGGAGCGGAGCGGGGGGGAGACTACATAAACTCTCTCCTCCCATTTCAGGGGTAGATCGCGCTGTTGATGGATCTCACTCATCGGAGTTCAATCCAGTCAGACCACGTCTCCCAGTAAGAGTCCAGGGTGCCGTTTTCACCAGCGACGTATCTCTCCATAGTGGCGAAGTGATTTATCACATCACAGATCTCATTGAGATTTGGAGGCTCTGTTTGTTTCCAAGCCCTAGCTATGCACAATTTAGTCGTTGCCAGAACGTAAATTAAGAACTTCTTGGTGTTCAAGGAGAAAGATCTCTGAAGAATATGGAGCAAAGCCATCCCAGGCTTCAGGTGGACGTCTAGGTTCATGGAGCTAAGCAATAATTCAACCTCTTTCCATAGGGAGGTGACCTTCGGACAGCTCCACCACACATGGATATCGGAGCCCTCACCGTTACATTGTCTCCAGCACTCTCTGGTGGAGGACGGGAACATCGCTGCCAATCGGGTTGGGACTCTATACCACTTCAGCACCCCTTTCATATATGTCTCAAAGACTGTGACACAGTGAAGCATCTTTTTAGTGAGGGTAATTGCATAAGCAAGGTCACCCTCAGAAATGGAAATGTTGAGCTCACGACACCAGGCACGTATCTGCCATGGCACACCCGGTGTACAGTCATTTAGGAGTGTGGTATAGTGAAACGAAATGGGACGGGATCTCAGTGCTCCCGTACACCACCTAGATTCCCAACCTGTTTTCCCTCTGAGGGCAGTCGTGGGGAATATCCTTGCCTTGACAATACTGAGCACTCTGAAGCTCTCGAAGCGGAACCATAGGGGGTTTTCCCCCTCCGGGTTCCGCTAATTGTGAAGCCGTAGTAAGAGTTACCCGAGTGGTACAAATCGGAAACCTTCGTGATGTCTTTGCTTTTCCAAAATCAAAATGGATCTCCGGTGAGTTCCACAGCAGACCCCTCAAGCTCTGAATAGGAGAAGGGTAGGGTGAAACACCCTGTCTGTGACGAAGCTCGTACCAGATACATAGAGATTGACTAACAATGGGATTATTGATCCTAGCTAAGAGATTCGCATGTTTGGGTACCCAGATGGCATCTCGGAGGTCTAGATCTACCGGCAGAGCTAGTTGTTCCAGGTGGTGCCAGCCTGGTCTATCCGTCTCTACTCCCCATGCGGTGATTTGTGTGAGTCTCGTTGCTTCATAATAAAGATATATGTTTGGAAACGCAACACCTCCCTTGGAGAAGGGTCTCTGGAGGATTTTATATGCTATTCGAGGAATCCAGCGTCCCCACACATATCGGAGGAAGATTCTATCGATCTGCTGAAGAATTCGATGAGGCACATTGAAAGGGAGGCAACGGAATAAGTATAAGGCCTTCGGGAGGAGTGACATCTTAAGCGTAGCGACTCGGCCTAGCCAAGAAATCTCACGATGGTCCCATGATGTCGCCAAGGATTTGATTTCGGCCGTCAGCTTATCAAAGTTAAGTTTGGTCATGGTGTCTACGTTGTCGCTGAGCATTACACCTAAGTGAGATAGGCATTCTGTGGACCACTGGAATTCAAATTTATCCTGCAGTGCACGGAGTCGCTCTGCGGTAATGTTCATAGCGTATGCTTCGGTCTTAGCTACATTAGATTTGTAGTAGCTATACCAGCCAAATTTATCAATGAGGTCAAAGACCTTTGGCTTTTTTTTGGGTTTGGGTGTGGCTAATCATGAAGGCCATATAGACCTGCCACCATTCGGTGTTGTAACAGGTATTAAACTGCTTAGAACAGTACTACTTAACACAACCTAGTTACCATGGGTCCCAGAGCATATGTTTTATTATTATATTTTGTAAGGGTAATCATGCAGGCCATATAGACCTCCCCAATAGGGTGAGTAACAGGTATTGAAATGCTAAGAACAGTACTACTTAACACAAACTTACCATGGGTTCCAGAGCATATGTCTTATTATTATATTTTGTTCGGTTAATCATGCAGGCCATATAGACCTCCCCCGATAGGGTGAGTAACATGTATTAAAATGCTAAGAAGAGTACTACTTAACACAACCTAGTTACCATGGGTCCCAGACCGCATGTCTTGTTATTATATTTTGTAAGGGTAATCATGCAGGCCATATAGACCTCCACCGATAGGATGAGTAACAGGTATTAAAATGCTAAGAACATTACTACTTAACACAACATAGTTACCATGGGTCCCAGAATGCATGTGTTGTTATTATATTTTGTTAGGGTAATCATGCAAGCCATATAGATCTCCCCCGACAGGGTGAGTAACAGGTATTAAAATGCTAAGAACAGTACTACTTAACACAACCTAGTTACCATGGGTCCCAGACCCAGAGCAGATGTCTTATTATTATATTTTGTATGGGTAATCATGCAGGCCGTATAGACCTCCCCAGATAGGGGGAGTTACAGAGATTAAAGTGCTAAGAATAGTACTACTTAAAACACAACCTAGTTAACATGGGTCCCAGACCGCATGTCTTATTATTATATTTTGTCAGGGTAATCAGGCAGGCCATATAGACCTCCCCCAATAGGGGCGGGGGGGAACAGGGATTAAAGTGCTAAGAAAAGTACTAATTTACACAAGCTAGTTACCATGGGTCCAACACCGTGTGTCTTGTTGTTATACTTTGTCAGGGCCATATAGACCTCCCTTGATAGGGGAAGTAACAGGGATTACAGTTCTAAGAATAGTACTACTTAACATAACCTAGTTACCATGGGTCCCAGACCAGATGTTTTCTTGTTATACTTTGTCAGGCTAATCATGCAGGCCATATAGAACTCCACCAAAAGGAGGGGTAAGAGGGATTAAAGTGCTAAGAAAAGTTTTACTTAACACAACCGAATTACCATGGGTCCCAGACCGTGTGTCTTGTTGTTATACTTTGTCACGGTAATCATACACGCCATATAGACCTCCACCAATAGGGGGAGTTACAGGGCTGAAACTGCTAAGAATAGTACTATTTAACACAACCGAGTAACCATGGGTCCAAGACCGCATGTTAAATTATTATACTTTGTCAGGGTAATTATATATCTAACAAATCTATCTATTTCTCTTCTATCGATTCTATCTAACTATCAATCTATGTATATCTATCCTATCTATCTATCTATCTATCTATCTATCTTCTGTCCGGACTGTTTTGAGACAGACACTTGTGTTTTTGACAAATTTGAAGTAGGAGGACAAACCAATCATCTTCTTCCATCTCCCGGTTCCAAAAATGAAGGCCATATAGACCTCCCCCGATAGGGGGAGTAACAGGTTGTAGTAAACTGCTAAGAAAAGTACTACTTAACACACCACGGGTCACAGACCGAATGTCTTATTGTTATACTCTGTCAGGGAAATTATATATATTTCAAATCTATTTATTTATGTATCAAATCGATCGAACTATCAAACGTATCTATCAAATGTAGATTGCATCTATTGATCGATGTAATTCGTATCTATAAAATGTATATTACATATTTTGGTTGATGTAATTTGTTTCTATAAAATGTATATTGCATCTATTGATCGATGTAATTCGTATCTATCAAATGTATATTGCATCTATTGATCTATGTAAATTGTATCGATCATATGTATATTGCATCGATTGAGCTATGTAATCTATGTATCTATCTATCAAATCTATCTATCTCGTGGTTGTGCAAATGGACTGTTTGCGGTTGATTGCGGTGCGTTACACTTGGAGTTTGCTCTGTCACTGTGAAGCGGCCGTAACCCTTACACTACCTGATAGATACGACATCATAACAGATGTTTTAAAGCACGTTATTGCAAACAATTTGGGAATGTTAGGTGATTTAGGCCCTTTATGGGTTAAAAGCAGACACTGCATAAACTAGGTAATTTTCCATGGGAATTTTGCCAGGGATCCCCCTCCAGCATGCCACAGTCCCGGTGTTAGTCCCCTTGAAACAACTTTTCCATCACTATTGTGGCCGGAAAGAGTCCTTGTAGGTTTTAAAGTTTGCCTGCCTATTAAAGTCAATGGCGGTTCGCGCGGTTCGCCGGTTCGCGAACAATACTGGAAGTTCGAGTCCGCGGTTCGTGAACCGAAATTTTTAGTTTCGCGACATCACTAGTGTTTAGTCTAGTGAGCGAGGTTGGTCCTTCGGCTTTGCTTGCAAAAATTTATATTGACGCGGCTTTTAGGCTGTTGCCAGTGCACGCGACATTGCACCATCTGTTGGGTTATTGTGTGGGTGGCATTTACTATGTTGACTTGTGCTTGCCCACATGTTCCATCTCATGTTCACTTTTTGAACATTTTAGCACATTTCTTGAATGGGTTGTTGCGGAATGGTCGGGCATTTCGTCATTAGTCCACTACCTTGACTATTTTTTGTTTGTGGGTCTGGCTGGTTCAGGGGATTGTAAACTTTTGAGAGATGTTTGCTATCAGGTGGCAGCTGACTTTGATGTTCCCATTGCACTTGATAAATCTAAGGGACCAGTTACATCCCTCGATTTCTTGGGCATTACAATCGATTCGGTTAACATGGAATGTAGACTTCCAAGTGACAAGGTCTCTGATCTATTGGAGGTTATTGATTGCTCTTTGCTGGCAAAGAAGGTTATGCTCCAGGATCTGCAATCACTGGTGGACAAGTTTAATTTTGCATGCAGAATTATCCAGATTGGGAGAGTTTTCTGCAGGAGGTTGTCGTTGGCTACTGCTGGGATTGTGAAGCCGCACTATTTTGTTAGGCTCTCTAAGGAGCTAAAAGATGATTTTATTATTATTATTATTGTCGGTTATTTGTAGAGCGCCAACAGATTCTGCAGCGCTATAAGCAAAGGGGGAGTACAACAAAACAATTATAGGGATCAAATGGGTAGAGGGCCCTGCCAAGAGTTGCACTGTTGTAGTCAGCTCTTAAGAAGGTGATCTACAAACAGCTGGACTTTTAGGCTTACATGCTAAGGGGGTTCAGGGGATAGCAATGGAGGAGAGGAACTGGTATTAGGAAAGGTTAGCGTAGGTTGTATGCATCCCTGAACAGTAGAGTCTTTAGGGAGCACTTGAAGCTCTTAAAACTAGAAGAGAGTCTTGTGGAGCAAGGCAGAGAGTTCCACAAGATGGGAGCCAATCTGGAGAAGTCCTGTAAACGGGAGTGTGATGAGGTGACAAGAGAGGAGGAGAGTAGGAGGTCATGAGCAGAGCGAAGGGGACGGGAGGGAGAGTATCTGGAGACAAGGTCTGAGATGTAGGGGGGGCAGTGCAGTTGAGGGCTTTGTATGTAAGAGTGAGAGTTTTGTGTTTGATCCTAGAGGCAAGAGGAAGCCAGTGAAGGGATTGGCAGAGAGGTGCAGCAGATGAAGAGCGACGTGTAAGGAAGATGAGTCTGGCAGAGGCATTCATTATGGATTAAAGGAGCTAGGCGGCAGGTGGGGAGACCAGAGGGGACAGAGTTGCAGTAATAAAGGTGGAAAAGAATGAGAGAGTGGATTAAAATCTTAGTTGTGTCTTGTGTAAGGAAGTGTCTAATTTTAGAGATGTTTTTAAGGTGGAAGCGGCAGGCTTTAGCCAAGGACTGAATGTGAGAAGTGAAAGAAAGATCTGAGTCAAATGTGACCCGAGACATCGGGCATGCGGGGTAGGGGTAATGATGGAGTTGTCGACAGTTATAGAGATATTGAGGGTGGAGATTTTGGAAGAAGGGGGGAAAATGAGGAGCTCGGTTTTGGAGAGATTTAGCTTGAGGTAGTGAGAGGACATCCAGGAAGAGATGTGAGAAAGACAGTTAGTGACACGGGTTAGCAAGGAATGAGATAGGTCTGGTGCAGAGAAGTAGATTTGGGTGTCATCGGCATACAAATGATATTGGAAACCGTGGGACTTAATTAGGGAACCTAGTGATGATGTATAGATTGAGAAGAGAAGGGGACCGAGAACAGAGCCTTGCGGTACTCTGACAGAAAGTGGTGACAGGGCAGAGGAGGCCCCAGAGAAGGCTACACTGAAGGTACGGTTTGATAGGTTGGAAGAGAGCCATGAAAGGGCTGTGTCACAGATGCCAAAGGATTGGAGGGTTTGGAGCAAAAGAGGGTGGTTGACAGTGTCAAAGGCTGCGGACAGATCAAGCAGGATAAGCAGAGAGAAGTGGCCTTTAGATTTAGCTGTAAGTAGGTCATTGGTGACCTTAACAATAGCTGTCTCTGTGGAGTGATAGGGACGAAATCCAGATTGCAGCGGGTCAAGAAGGGAGTTTAACGTAAGGAAATGGGATAGGCGTGCATATACTAGTTTTTCGAGAAGCTTTGAAGCAAGAGGGAGGAGGGAAATAGGGCAGTAGTTGGATGGGGAGGTAGGATCAAGGGAAGGTTTTTTGAGGATAGGTGTGACCAGTGCATGTTTCATCGATGAGGGAAATGTACCAGTGCTGAGGGAGAGGTTGAAAATGTGTGTTAGTATAGGGGTAAGGGTAGCAGAGAGGGAGGGGAGTAGCTGTGAGGGGATAGGGTCAAGGGGACAGGTAGTGAGGTGAGAGCGCAGTATAAGTGCCGAAACTTCTTCCTCAGTAACAGGGGAGAATGAACTAAGTTTCAGGTTATGAGGGTTGTGGTTGAGTGAGAGCATTTGAGGGGGGGAGAGAATGGAATTATGTTGAGATCTGATTTCATGTCGGATGGAGTCAATTTTGTTAATGAAGTGAATGGCAAAGTCTTGAGCTGACAGAGAAGTTGTATTAGGAAGTGGGGGAGGGCGGAGGAGAGTATTGAAAGTGGAGAACAGACGTTTTGGGTTTGAAGAAAGATTATAGATAAGAGTAGAGAAGTAGTGTTGCTTGTGGAGATTAAGGGCAGAGTAATAGGAGTTCAAGATGAATTTGTAATGAAGAAAATCAGCTGAACTCCGTGATTTTCTCCAGTGCCGTTCAGCAGTACGGGAACATCTGCATAGGTACAGTGTCAGAGGAGTATGCCAGGGCTGGGGATGAGTGTGTGATTTCCGAGCAGTGGTAAGAGGGGTGAGATTGTCAAGGATATAAGGGTGGAATTATAGTGGCAGATAGATTGTTCAGGGCTGGAAAAGGAGGAGAAGGATGAGAGGAGTGGTTTAAGGGAATTAGCAAGTTGTTGCTGATCTAAAGACATAATGCTTCTGTGAAGTTTGGTGTGAGGAGTAGAAGGTGGGAGAGTTGCAGGAAGGGATGATATGTTGCAGGTAAGGAGATGGTGGTCGGGAAGAGGAAAAGGGGAGTTTGAGAAGTTTGAGAGAGTGCATTGATAGCTAAAGATCAGATCAAGAGAGTGACCGTCTTTGTGAGTGGGAGAATTAGTCCATTGTGACAGACTGAAAGAGGAAGTGAGTTGCAGAAGTTGTTTAGCAGATAAGGCAGTGGGATTGTTAAGGGGGATGTTGAAGTCGCCAAGAATGAGGGCAGGGGTGTCTGAGGAAAGGAAATAGGGTAGCCAGGCAGCCAAGTGATCTAGAAATTGAGTTGAGGAGCCAGGGGATCGGTATATGACTGCAACACGTACAGAGAGAGGGGAGAATAAGCAAATCATGTGGGTTTCGAATGAGGGAAAAGTGAGGGAAGAGATATGATTTGTTGAAAGGTGCAACGAGAGGAAAGTAAAATACCTACACCACCTCCTTGTCTATTACCAGACCTAGGAGTGTGGCTGAAGTGGAGACCCCCATGTGACAGAGCAGCAGTGGATGCTGTGTCTAGGGGAGAGAGACAGGTTTCTGTTAGGGCCAGAAGGTTGAGGGAGCAGGAGATGAATAGGTCATGTATAGAAGCGAGTTTGTTGCAAACAGAGCGAGAGTTCCAGAGTGCACAACTGAAAGAGGTAGTGGCTTTTGATGCAAGAGGAATGTGAGTAAGGTGTGCAGAGTTTTGTTTTCTGAGTCTATGGGATGGTACACATGGATGTGCATGGCTTGTCAGTGGTTGGGGACCAGGATTAGGGCAGATGTCACCAGCAGTAAGTAGAAGCAAGAGGGAGAGTGACAGTGAGACTGCTTTTGAGATGAGCTGCAGGGGGTAGAGAGAGTGTTTAGGAATAGGTAAAGTTCATGAGTTGAAAAGTAAGGTGAGTTTAAGAGAGATGGGCTAATGAACAGTGCAGATGGAGAGGAAAAAGGAGTAATTGAATAGTGTAGTTTGTTATAGAGACAAAGGGTAGCAAAAAGGAATATGAATATATTGAGCATTTTTACAGAGTTGGGAACCAGTTAAAAACATAAGACACAGAATTACTGTAACAATTGCATAAGGGAACAAAAGGTATATGAAACATAATATTACAAAAGTACTGTGTATTCTATAGGGTTAAGGGAATGGAAGGATGTGCTGATCAGTGTTTGCGCTTGTCATTTCAGGAGAGTGAAAGTTGTGTGGGAGACTATCTATAAATGAGGAAATGAGCTTGGGGTGGGTGGGATGAGGGGTAGGGTGGGAGGGAAGCTGTTTTCCAGAAGGCTACCTGTAGTAAGTTAGAGGGCAATTGAAGCAGTTGAGTGTAAAAGTCTGTGTATTTTCTCTGAGTTCTGAAAAAGGATGTGTTTGAAATCAAGCTGAAGGAGAGAGCAAAAGTGTGTTAAATGAGTGGGAGGGTACATTTATGGACATTTTAAAGCTAAGGGTCAATCATGCAGAAACCAAAAAAAGACATAAAAAAACAAAATATTACAGAGATAAGACTGAGACATGCAAGGGGTGAAATAAAACAATAAACACATAGACAGATAAATGGACAAGAGCTGCTTAAACTAACTTAACATAATGGCAGACAAAGTTGATAAAATGTGCAATGAGCTAGAAGTATGCAAATAATGACTAGCACAGCCTGTAATATATACATTTAAAATAGAAACAAAACAAGATGATTTGAAGGTTTTGAGGTGGTTTTTGTTGGGCTTTAATGGCTCTACGTTGATTCAGGCTGTGAGGGTGTCTAATGAAAAACTGGGGCTTGTTACGGATTTGGTGGGTGGTTGTGGTTTTGGAGCTTATTTCATGGGCCACTGTTGTGCTGCTGAGTGGCCGGCTGAATGGTTTACTTTGGGTTTGGTCAAGAACCTGGTGTTTAGGAATTGTTCCCGATTGTGGTGGCCCTGTTTGTCTGGGAGGTTGATTTGTGTAATCAGTCAGTGGTATTTTCTACGGATAATATGGGAGTCGTGTTTTTTTTTAATACAATGACGGCTACGTCTTTGCCTGTTTTGAGATTGTTGCGTTTGCTTGTACTGAAATGTTTGAAGATGAATGTTTGCATTAAGGCCAAACATATTCCTGGTGTTTGTAATTCTATAACAGACTCCCTCTCTAGCTTTCAGTGGCAGCGGTTTCAGGAATTAGCCCCTCATTAAGACATGGAAGGTTGCCCTGCCCAAGTTCTTTGTGGGGGCTTGGAGTGGAGGACTGGCTGGACTGGTGAGGAATTCACTGGTGCAAGGTACTTGGGCAGCTTACTCTCGTGTGTGGTGGGAGTGGGAATCCAGGTTGTATTCTGAAGGGGTTCAGAAGGGGTCTCTGACCTTACTGGTTGGTTGTTGGAATGGATGTGGCAATGGGGGATAGGTCAATTGTCGTCTTCCGCAATGGATAGGTGTTTGGCGGCGTTAGCTTTTCGTTTTAAGCTATTGGATTTGCGGGATATTACCAAAGGCTTTTGTGTGCGGCAAGTTTTGAAAGGCTTAAAGAGGGGTTCTGTTGGGTCCCCTCCTTATCATAGGCGCCATATTACCTTCTTGCTGCTGCAGAAGATATATAGGGTTTTAGAGGTAGTGTGCTTGTCAGATATTTTGAGGTGTATTTGTTCCGTTTGGCTTTTATTTTAGCCTTTTTCGGGGCATTTCGAATTTCGGAGCTGGTTAGTAGAAATTTAGCTTCCATGGGTGGTTTGGCTTTCTCAGATGTGTCCTTGGCAGATTCCAAGGTTGAGTTGAGTAAAATTAACCAGGCGGGAAAGGGTAAGACAATCGTCCTTTTTCCCAAAGGTTTCGGAGGTTTGTCCTTGCATTAGTTTGAGGGATTATTTGGTTGTTCACCCTGTGATGGGGGGTTCATTGTTGATCCACCAAGATGGTAGGCCTTTGTTGCAGTTCCAGTTTAGGGCGGTTCTTAACAAGTCATTGGGTTTCAATACCAGAGATTTCGGGTCCCATTCAATCCGCATAGGGGCGGCAACTGAGGCTTCAGTGAGGGGTTTATCCGATTCGGTGGTTAAAGGCATTGGTAGGTGGGGATCGGGACGTTTCCGATGGTATGTCCGTTCGGAGTTGTGTGTATAATGTGGTGGTGTTGTCATTTTATTTTATGTGTTCTAGGTGTAGAACGTTTGTGGTTGGTTGGCCACTCTTTTATTTATTGGGCTCGGGGAGCAGCCTCGGTGAAGGTGGATGGATTACAGTTGGGTTTCCCCAAGTCTCGAGGCGATGTAAAATGGTTCAGTGTCAGGGGGCTTCGTTGGGACAGGTTGTTGCCACTAGTGGTGGATTATTGCAGACATTTTCAGCCCCCGACTGTGTTGTTGATCCAGGCTGGGGGCAATGATCTTGGTTTTATGCCCCAGAGGGAGTTGGTGAGGAGTATGAAAAGGGACATTGGGAGGTTGGTGGATTTGTTCCCTAAGTTGAGGATTGTTTGGTCTGACATTTTACCCAGGATGGGTTGGAGGGCGACTTGGGACCCGGTGCGTTTAGACAAGAGCAGACAGAAAGTTAATAAGCCTATGGGGTCATTTGTTAGGAGGATTGGTGGTTCAGTGGTCCATCATCAGGACTTAGCGGAGGTGGGACAGGGGGAATTTTATTTGCCGGATGGGGTGCATTTAAATTACTTCGAGCTGCAGTTGTTTATCCTTGACTTTAAGGAGGCTGTGTGTGCAATTGCTGGGTTGGCGGGACTGGGCTGAGGTTTCAGGTCAGTCTGTGGCAGGGGTGCTAGTCCTTACAATTACAGGAGATTATGACCAAACTGTTAGCGTGATGGTATTCTGCATTCCCATGGGGGAATTCAAGACGGGGGTCTCTAAGGGCAAGGGGTTCCATAGAGATTTAAGTCGATTATTGATGATGGGCTCAGTCACTTGCACGGTTGGGTCCAGTGGATGGAGTGATGGCCATATGTTACAACGCAATTAGTATGGACTAGTACCACTGTTTTATGTGTAATTAGTGATGTCGCGAACCTAAAAATTTCGCAAAAGTTCGCGAATCGGGCGAACCGCCATAGACTTCAATAGGCAGGCGAATTTTAAAACCCACAGGGACTCTTTCTGGCCAAAAAAGTGATGGAAAAGTTGTTTCAAGGGGACTAACACCTGGACTGTGGTATGCCGGAGGGGGATCCATGGCAAACTCCAATGGAAAATTACATAGTTGATGCAGAGTCTGGTTTTAATCCATAAAGGGCATAAATCACCTAACATTCCTAAATTGTTTGGAATAACGTGCTTTAAAACATCAGGTATGATGTTGTATCGTTCAGGTAGTGTAAGGTTTTTTTTTTTTTTTAAATGTACACTACTGTTTTAGCAGATATGACTTGCACTGGTGTGACACTGTGCCCTGGCAGGACCTGGAACGCACACGTGTGAGGGAAACTGACTGCTATTATTTCACAGTAAAAAAAGGTTGTTGTTTTTTTTTAAATGTATGTACACTACTGTTTTAGTAGATATGACTTGCACTGGTGTGACACTGTGCCCTGGCAGGACCTAGAGCGCACACGTGTGAGGGAAACTGACTGCTATTATTTCACAATAAAAAGGTTTTTTTTTTTAAAATGTATGTACACTACTATTTTAGCAGATATGACTTGCACTGGTGTGACACTGTGCCCTGGCAGGACCTGGAATGCACACGTGTGAGGGAAACTGACTGCTATTATTTCACAGTAAAAAAAGGTTTTTTTTTTTTTTTTAAATGTATGTACACTACTGTTTTAGTAGATATGACTTGCACTGGTGTGACACTGTGCCCTGGCAGGACCTGGAATGCACACGTGTGAGGGAAACTGACTGCTATTATTTCACAGTAAAAAAAGGTTTTTTTTTTTTTTTTTAAATGTATGTACACTACTGTTTTAGCAGATATGACTTGCACTGGTGTGACACTGTGCCCTGGCAGGACCTGGAACGCACACGTGTGAAGGAAACTGACTGCTATTATTTCAAATTAAAAAAAGGTTTTTTTTTTTTTTTTTAAATGTACACTACTGTTTTAGTAGATATTACTTGCACTGGTGTCACACTGTGCCCTGGCAGGACCTCAAACACACACGTGTGAAGGAAAATGACTGCTATTATTTCACAGTAAAAAAAGGTGTTTTTTTTTTTTAAATGTACACTACTTTTTTTAGCAGATATGACTTGCACTGGTGTGACACTGTGCCCTGGCAGGACCTAGAGCGCACACGTGTGAGGGAAACTGACTGCTATTATTTCACAATAAAAAGGGTTTTTTTTTTTTTAAATGTATGTACACTACTATTTTAGCAGATATAACTTGCACTGGTGTCACACTGTGCCCTGGCAGGACCTGGAACGCACACGTGTGAGGGAAACTGACTGCTATTATTTAACAATAAAAAGGGTTGTTTTTTTTTAAATGTATGTACACTACTATTTTAGCAGATACGACTTGCACTGGTGTGACACTGTGCCCTGGCAGGGCCTGGAACGCACACGTGTGAGGGAAACTGACTGCTATTATTTCACAGTAAAAAAAGGGTTGTTGTTTTTTTTTTGTTTTTTTTAAATGTATGTACACTACTATTTTAGCAGATATTACTTGCACTGGTGTCACACTGTGCCCTGGCAGGACCTGAAACGCACACGTGTGAGGGAAACTGACTGCTATTATTTCAAATTAAAAAAAGTTTTTTTTTTTTTTTAAATGTACACTACTGTTACACCAGATATGAGTGGTGGCACTGGGCAAGTGGGCACAGTATACGCTGTGAGCCTGAGCTGGCAAGCAGGCTACAATTAGATTACACAGGGGAAAAAAAAAAGCAGACTGATGTTCTAGCCCTAAAAAGGGCTTTTTGGGGTGCTGTCCTTACAGCAGAGAATGCAGGCTCCGAATGAATCTAAAATGGATGCTGTCCAGGAGGTGGGAGGGTCTCGGAGGGAGTGTCTGCTGCTGATTGGCTGGAATGTGTCTTGTGACTGTGAGCTACAGGGTCAAAGTTTACTCAATAATGACGAATAGGGGGCGGATCGAACATCGCATATGTTCGTCGTCCGCTGCGAATGCGAACATGCTATGTTCGCTGCGAACTATTCGCGGCAGAACTGTTCGCGACATCACTATGTGTAATGTGTTTACAATTATTTCCACTGTTATTTATTGAGTTATTAAAGTTTTTTTCTAAAAGTTATTTATTGAATAAAGGAGCTGCGGTCAATTTGCACCAACCCTAAGTCTTTTGTCTTTATTTAAAGGGTTGGGTCATTGTTAAAATGGTATTCATGTGTTTTTTGTGTGTAAAGGCCGGAACTTGACGACATAAAAGGTCATGTAACCAGCCGCTTCATAGTGATCTTATTCCTTTTAAATTTGGAATAAACATTTGAGACCCATATTGGTGAGTGGACTTGGTTCCTTGATTTTGGGATCTATATGACTTTGTTTCTCTAATACGTGGGGCTAATTTATATAAGGTACTGGTATCCCATATTTATTCATTCAGTTACGCATCTCTAGGGCTTTATGCACATAAATAGTGTTTCAAATTTATATTTTGAGGTCTTGATCAATGATGGGTGCATAGATAAAACTGTTATATATTTAATAGGGTCCTTTTCTTTTCCCTTTTTTCATTTTCATTTTCATTTTCATTTGTATCCCCCTTTTCTATCCCTTGTCATTATGTATTGTTTAGCTATATGTGTTATTATGTTTTGTTTAGCTATATGTGTTATTATGCTTTGTTTAGCTATATGTGTTATTATGTTTTGTTTAGCTATATGTGTCATTATGTTTTGTTTAGCTGTATGTGTTGTGTTTTGTTTAGCTATATGTGTTATGTTTTGTTTAGCTATATGTGTCAGTGTGTTTTGTTTAGCTATATGTCATTATGCTTTGTTTAGCTATATGTGTCATTATGTTTTGTTTAGCTATATGTGTTATTATGTTTTGTTTAGCTATATGTGTCATTATGTTTTGTTTAGCTGTATGTGTCATTATGTTTTGTTTAGCTATATGTGTTATGTTTTGTTTAGCTATATGTGTCATTATGTTTTGTTTAGCTATATGTGTCATTATGTTTTGTTTAGCTATATGCGTCATTATGTTTTGTTTAGCTATATGTGTCATTATGCTTTGTTTAGCTATATGTGTCATTATGTTTTGTTTAGCTATATGTGTTATGTTTTGTTTAGCTATAGGTGTCATTAGGTTTTGTTTAGCTATATGAGTTATTATGTTTTGTTTAGCTATATGTGTCATTATGTTTTGTTTAGCTGTATGTGTCATTATGTTTTGTTTAGCTATATGTGTCATTATGTTTTGTTTAGCTATATGTGTTATTATGTTTTGTTTAGCTATATGTGTCATTATGCTTTGTTTAGCTATATGAGTTATTATGTTTTGTATAGCTATATGTGTTATTATGTTTTGTTTAGCTATATGTGTCATTATGTTTTGTTTAGCTATATGTGTCATTATGTTTTGTTTAGCTATATGTGTTATTATGTTTTGTTTAGCTATATGTGTCATTATGTTTGTTTAGCTATATGTGTTATTATGCTTTGTTTAGCTATATGTGTTATTATGTTTTGTTTAGCTATATGTGTCATTATGTTTTGTTTAGCTATATGTGTCATTATGTTTTGTTTAGCTATATGTGTTATTATGTTTTGTTTAGCTATATGTGTCATTATGTTTTGTTTAGCTATATGTGTTATTATGTTTTGTTTAGCTATATGTGTCATTATGTTTTGTTTAGCTATATGTGTCATTATGTTTGTTTAGCTATATGTGTCATTATGTTTTGTTTAGCTATATGTGTTGTTATGTTTTGTTTAGCTATATGTGTCATTATGTTTTGTTTAGCTATATGTGTTATTATGCTTTGTTTAGCTATATGTGTCATTATGTTTTGTTTAGCTATATGTGTTATTATGTTTTGTTTAGCTATATGTGTCACTATGTTTTGTTTAGCTATATGTGTCATTATGTTTTGTTTAGCTATATGGGTCATTATGTTTTGTTTAACTATATGGGTCATTATGTTTGTTTAGCTATATGTGTTGTTATGTTTTGTGTAGCTATATGGGTCATTATGTTTGTTTAGCTATATGTGTTATTATGCTTTGTTTAGCTATATGTGTCATTATGCTTTGTTTAGCTATATGTGTCATTATGTTTTGTTTAGCTATATGTGTTATTATGTTTTGTTTAGCTATATGTGTCATTATGTTTTGTTTAGCTATATGTGTTATTATGTTTTGTTTAGCTATATGTGTCATTATGTTTTGTTTAGCTATATGTGTTGTTATGTTTTGTTTAGCTATATGGGTCATTATGTTTGTTTAGCTATATGTGTTATTATGTTTTGTTTAGCTATATGTGTCTTTATGTTTTGTTTAGCTATATGTGTCATTATGTTTTGTTTAGCTATATGTGTTGTTATGTTTTGTTTAGCTATATGGGTCATTATGTTTGTTTAGCTATATGTGTCATTATGTTTTGTTTAGCTATATGTGTCATTATGTTTTGTTTAGCTGTATGTGTCATTATGCTTTGTTTAGCTATATGTGTTATTATGCTTTGTTTAGCTATATGTGTCATTATGTTTTGTTTAGCTATATGTGTTATTATGTTTTGTTTAGCTATATGTGTCACTATGTTTTGTTTAGCTATATGTGTCATTATGTTTTGTATAGCTATATGGGTCATTATGTTTTGTTTAACTATATGGGTCATTATGTTTGTTTAGCTATATGTGTTGTTATGTTTTGTGTAGCTATATGGGTCATTATGTTTGTTTAGCTATATGTGTTATTATGCTTTGTTTAGCTATATGTGTCATTATGCTTTGTTTAGCTATATGTGTCATTATGTTTTGTTTAGCTATATGTGTTATTATGTTTTGTTTAGCTATATGTGTCATTATGTTTTGTTTAGCTATATGTGTTATTATGTTTTGTTTAGCTATATGTGTCATTATGTTTTGTTTAGCTATATGTGTTGTTATGTTTTGTTTAGCTATATGGGTCATTATGTTTGTTTAGCTATATGTGTTATTATGTTTTGTTTAGCTATATGTGTCTTTATGTTTTGTTTAGCTATATGTGTCATTATGTTTTGTTTAGCTATATGTGTTGTTATGTTTTGTTTAGCTATATGGGTCATTATGTTTGTTTAGCTATATGTGTCATTATGTTTTGTTTAGCTATATGTGTCATTATGTTTTGTTTAGCTGTATGTGTCATTATGCTTTGTTTAGCTATATGTGTTATTATGCTTTGTTTAGCTATATGTGTCATTATGTATTGTTTAGCTATATGTGTTATTATGTTTTGTTTAGCTATATGTGTTATTATGCTTTGTTTAGCTATATGTGTTATTATGTTTTGTTTAGCTATATGTGTCATTATGTTTTGTTTAGCTGTATGTGTTATTGTGTTTTGTTTAGCTATATGTGTCATTATGCTTTGTTTAGCTATATGTGTCATTATGTTTTGTTTAGCTATATGTGTCATTATGCTTTGTTTAGCTATATGTGTCACTATGTTTTGTTTAGCTATATGAGTTATTATGTTTTGTTTAGCTATATGTGTCATTATGTTTTGTTTAGCTGTATGTGTCATTATGTTTTGTTTAGCTATATGTGTCATTATGTTTTGTTTAGCTATATGTGTCATTATGTTTTGTTTAGCTATATGTGTCATTATGTTTTGTTTAGCTATATGTGTTATTATGTTTTGTTTAGCTATATGTGTTATTATGTTTTGTTTAGCTGTATGTGTCATTATGTTTTGTTTAGCTATATGTGTCATTATGTTTTGTTTAGCTATATGTGTCATTATGTTTTGTTTAGCTGTATGTGTCATTATGTTTTGTTTAGCTATATGTGTTATTATGTTTTGTTTAGCTATATGTTTCATTATGCTTTGTTTAGCTATATGAGTTATTATGTTTTGTATAGCTATATGTGTTATTATGTTTTGTTTAGCTATATGTGTCATTATGTTTTGTTTAGCTATATGTGTCATTATGTTTTGTTTAGCTATATGTGTTATTATGTTTTGTTTAGCTATATGTGTCATTATGTTTTGTTTAGCTATATGTGTTATTATGTTTTGTTTAGCTATATGTGTCATTATGTTTTGTTTAGCTATATGTGTCATTATGTTTGTTTAGCTATATGTGTCATTATGTTTTGTTTAGCTATATGTGTTGTTATGTTTTGTTTAGCTATATGTGTCATTATGTTTTGTTTAGCTATATGTGTTATTATGCTTTGTTTAGCTATATGTGTCATTATGTTTTGTTTAGCTATATGTGTTATTATGTTTTGTTTAGCTATATGTGTCACTATGTTTTGTTTAGCTATATGTGTCATTATGTATTGTTTAGCTATATGGGTCATTATGTTTTGTTTAACTATATGGGTCATTATGTTTGTTTAGCTATATGTGTTGTTATGTTTTGTGTAGCTATATGGCTCATTATGTTTGTTTAGCTATATGTGTTATTATGCTTTGTTTAGCTATATGTGTCATTATGCTTTGTTTAGCTATATGTGTCATTATGTTTTGTTTAGCTATATATGTTATTATGTTTTGTTTAGCTATATGTGTCATTATGTTTTGTTTAGCTATATGTGTTATTATGTTTTGTTTAGCTATATGTGTCATTATGTTTTGTTTAGCTATATGTGTTGTTATGTTTTGTTTAGCTATATGGGTCATTATGTTTGTTTAGCTATATGTGTTATTATGTTTTGTTTAGCTATATGTGTCTTTATGTTTTGTTTAGCTATATGTGTCATTATGTTTTGTTTAGCTATATGTGTTGTTATGTTTTGTTTAGCTATATGGGTCATTATGTTTGTTTAGCTATATGTGTCATTATGTTTTGTTTAGCTATATGTGTCATTATGTTTTGTTTAGCTGTATGTGTCATTATGCTTTGTTTAGCTATATGTGTTATTATGCTTTGTTTAGCTATATGTGTCATTATGTTTTGTTTAGCTATATGTGTTATTATGTTTTGTTTAGCTATATGTGTCACTATGTTTTGTTTAGCTATATGTGTCATTATGTTTTGTTTAGCTATATGGGTCATTATGTTTTGTTTAACTATATGGGTCATTATGTTTGTTTAGCTATATGTGTTGTTATGTTTTGTGTAGCTATATGGGTCATTATGTTTGTTTAGCTATATGTGTCATTATGTTTGTTTAGCTATATGTGTCATTATGTTTTGTTTAGCTATATGTGTTATTATGTTTTGTTTAGCTATATGTGTTATGTTTTGTTTAGCTATATGTGTTATTATACTTTGTTTAGCTATATGTGTCATTATGCTTTGTTTAGCTATATGTGTCATTATGTTTTGTTTAGCTATATGTGTTATTATGTTTTGTTTAGCTATATGTGTCATTATGTTTTGTTTAGCTATATGTGTTATTATGTTTTGTTTAGCTATATGTGTCATTATGTTTTGTTTAGCTATATGTGTTGTTATGTTTTGTTTAGCTATATGGGTCATTATGTTTTGTTTAGCTATATGTGTTATTATGTTTTGTTTAGCTATATGTGTCTTTATGTTTTGTTTAGCTATATGTGTCATTATGTTTTGTTTAGCTATATGTGTTGTTATGTTTTGTTTAGCTATATGGGTCATTATGTTTGTTTAGCTATATGTGTCATTATGTTTTGTTTAGCTATATGTGTCATTATGTTTTGTTTAGCTGTATGTGTCATTATGCTTTGTTTAGCTATATGTGTTATTATGCTTTGTTTAGCTATATGTGTCATGTTTTGTTTAGCTATATGTGTTATTATGTTTTGTTTAGCTATATGTGTTATTATGTTTTGTTTAGCTATATGTGTTATTATGTTTTGTTTAGCTATATGTGTCATTATGCTTTGTTTAGCTATATGTGTCATTATGCTTTGTTTAGCTATATGTGTCATTATGTTTTGTTTAGCTATATGTGTCATTATGTTTTGTTTAGCTGTATGTGTTATTATGTTTTGTTTAGCTATATGTGTTATTATGTTTTGTTTAGCTATATGTGTTATGTTTTGTTTAGCTATATGTGCTATGTGTTGTTTAGCTATATGTGTCATTATGTTTTGTTTAGCTATATGTGTCATTATGCTTTGTTTAGCTATATGTGTCATTATGTTTTGTTTAGCTATATGTGTCATTATGTTTTGTTTAGCTATATGTGTCATTATGTTTTGTTTAGCTATATGTGTCATTATGTTTTGTTTAGCTATATGTGTCATTATGTTTTGTTTAGCTATATGTTTTATTATGTTTTGTTTAGCTATATGTGTTATTATGCTTTGTTTAGCTATATGTGTCATTATGTTTTGTTTAGCTATATGTGTTATTATGTTTTGTTTAGCTATATGTGTTATTATGTTTTGTTTAGCTATATGTGTTATTATGTTTTGTTTAGCTATATGTGTTATTATGTTTTGTTTAGCTATATGTGTCATTATATTTTGTTTAGCTATATGTGTCATTATGCTTTGTTTAGCTATATGAGTTATTATGTTTTGTTTAGCTATATGTGTCATTATATTTTGTTTAGCTATATGTGTCATTATGCTTTGTTTAGCTATATGTGTTATGTTTTGTTTAGCTATATGTGTTATTATGCTTTGTTTAGCTATATGTGTCATTATGCTTTGTTTAGCTATATGAGTTATTATGTTTTGTTTAGCTATATGTGTCATTATATTTTGTTTAGCTATATGTGTCATTATGCTTTGTTTAGCTATATGAGTTATTATGTTTTGTTTAGCTATATGTGTCATTATATTTTGTTTAGCTATATGTGTCATTATGCTTTGTTTAGCTATATGTGTTATGTTTTGTTTAGCTATATGTGTTATTATGCTTTGTTTAGCTATATGTGTCATTATGCTTTGTTTAGCTGTATGTGTTATTATGTTTTGTTTAGCTATATGTGTTATTATGTTTTGTTTAGCTATATGTGTCATTATGTTTTGTTTAGCTATATGTGTTATTATGTTTTGTTTAGCTATATGTGTCATTATGTTTTGTTTAGCTATATGTGTCATTATGTTTTGTTTAGCTATATGTGTTATGTTTTGTTTAGCTATATGTGTTATTATGCTTTGTTTAGCTATATGTGTCATTATGTTTAGTTTAGCTATATGTGTCATTATGCTTTGTTTAGCTATATGTGTTATTATGCTTTGTTTAGCTATATGTGTCATTATGTTTAGTTTAGCTATATGTGTCATTATGCTTTGTTTAGCTATATGTGTTATTATGTTTTGTTTAGCTATATGTGTTATTATGTTTTGTTTAGCTATATGTGTCATTATGCTTTGTTTAGCTATATGTGTCATTATGCTTTGTTTAGCTATATGTGTCATTATGTTTTGTTTAGCTATATGTGTCATTATGTTTTGTTTAGCTGTATGTGTTATTATGTTTTGTTTAGCTATATGTGTTATTATGTTTTGTTTAGCTATATGTGTTATGTTTTGTTTAGCTATATGTGCTATGTGTTGTTTAGCTATATGTGTCATTATGTTTTGTTTAGCTATATGTGTCATTATGCTTTGTTTAGCTATATGTGTCATTATGTTTTGTTTAGCTATATGTGTCATTATGTTTTGTTTAGCTATATGTGTCATTATGTTTTGTTTAGCTATATGTGTCATTATGTTTTGTTTAGCTATATGTGTCATTATGTTTTGTTTAGCTATATGTGTTATTATGTTTTGTTTAGCTATATGTGTTATTATGCTTTGTTTAGCTATATGTGTCATTATGTTTTGTTTAGCTATATGTGTTATTATGTTTTGTTTAGCTATATGTGTTATTATGTTTTGTTTAGCTATATGTGTTATTATGTTTTGTTTAGCTATATGTGTTATTATGTTTTGTTTAGCTATATGTGTCATTATGTTTTGTTTAGCTATATGTGTCATTATGCTTTGTTTAGCTATATGAGTTATTATGTTTTGTTTAGCTATATGTGTCATTATATTTTGTTTAGCTATATGTGTCATTATGCTTTGTTTAGCTATATGTGTTATGTTTTGTTTAGCTATATGTGTTATTATGCTTTGTTTAGCTATATGTGTCATTATGCTTTGTTTAGCTATATGAGTTATTATGTTTTGTTTAGCTATATGTGTCATTATATTTTGTTTAGCTATATGTGTCATTATGCTTTGTTTAGCTATATGAGTTATTATGTTTTGTTTAGCTATATGTGTCATTATATTTTGTTTAGCTATATGTGTCATTATGCTTTGTTTAGCTATATGTGTTATGTTTTGTTTAGCTATATGTGTTATTATGCTTTGTTTAGCTATATGTGTCATTATGCTTTGTTTAGCTGTATGTGTTATTATGTTTTGTTTAGCTATATGTGTTATTATGTTTTGTTTAGCTATATGTGTTATTATGTTTTGTTTAGCTATATGTGTTATTATGTTTTGTTTAGCTATATGTGTCATTATGTTTTGTTTAGCTATATGTGTTATTATGTTTTGTTTAGCTATATGTGTCATTATGTTTTGTTTAGCTATATGTGTCATTATGTTTTGTTTAGCTATATGTGTTATGTTTTGTTTAGCTATATGTGTTATTATGCTTTGTTTAGCTATATGTGTCATTATGTTTAGTTTAGCTATATGTGTCATTATGCTTTGTTTAGCTATATGTGTAATTATGTTTTGTTTAGCTATATGTGTTATTATGTTTTGTTTAGCTATATGTGTGATTATGTTTTGTTTAGCTATATGTGTCATTATGTTTTGTTTAGCTATATGTGTCATTATGTTTTGTTTAGCTATATGTGTTATTATGTTTTGTTTAGCTATATGTGTCATTATATTTTGTTTAGCTATATGTGTCATTATGTTTTGTTTAGCTATATGTGTTATTATGTTTTGTTTAGCTATATGTGTCATTATGTTTTGTTTAGCTATATGTGTCATTATGTTTTGTTTAGCTATATGTGTCATCATGTTTTGTTTAGCTATATGTGTCATTATGTTTTGTTTAGCTATATGTGTTATTATGTGTTGTTTAGCTATATGTGTTATTATGTTTTGTTTAGCTATATGTGTTATGTTTTGTTTAGCTATATGTGTCATTATGTTTTGTTTAGCTATATGTGTCATTATGTTTTGTTTAGCTATATGTGTCATTATGTTTTGTTTAGCTATATGTGTCATTATGTTTTGTTTAGCTATATGTGTCATTATGTTTTGTTTAGCTATATGTGTCATCATGTTTTGTTTAGCTATATGTGTCATTATGTTTTGTTTAGCTATATGTGTCATTATGTTTTGTGTAGCTATATGTGTCATTATGGTATAGTATCTCATAAGGGGATACAAAGGCGCGCTGTTATAAACATACAAGACATGCAATAAAAAAAAGGAAGTATATAATCCCAAACATATAGTGTTCTCGAAAATAGTTACTCAGTCTTTATCGAGTATATCTTACTCGGCTGGTGGCTGTGGAAAAAATAATTACAGTCCGTTTGTATGTGGTAATCTTGATCGTCGATGTTACTGTGAAGGCAGCTCCTCTTGTTCCCAGAGAGCGGAGATGTAACTGTTTAGAGAAAGAGATGGAGAGGGCGCCACATAGCGTAATATTGTTTCAAAAGGAATGATACAAAAGCAGAGAGGTAATGAGCTTACCAATAACTGTGGTACTGTGGTGTGACCAGTACAATCTCGCCTGCTAGCACTTATATCAGTGGCTAGTACACTGTCAGACAGGATCCTTCCTGGGACTTTTTCTTTGGATTGGAAAGTTTGCTGTGAGCGTATCTTAGTTTGGCAACTTCGATGTTTTGCTCAATTTAGTTGTGTTAAAAAAGAAATGTACAACTTCCAAGGTTAAAAGAATTATAAAAGGCTTTATTATAACGCGTTTCTCAACCTCCAAGGGTCGTTTCTTCAGATACCAAAGCGAATAAAATATGTTACAAATTTTGACATTTTATACACATTTGTATAATTAAAACGGAAGTTGTCACAAAATGTTTTAAACCAATGAAATACATTGCAAGATTCAACTGAAAAGCCGAACAAAGGCTTACAGGTGTTACAATTAGTGTGAGTTTAGACAGCATTGGATGGTCATGATAGTTTAAAGTGGGGACAGCTGTATGGATCAGCCAGAAAAAAGGCCTAGATTTGCCAACATTGCATATTAAAAGGAAAACACACGAAAGGCAATACAAAAATATATAACAACGATTTGAAAATTTCAATTTGAAATAGTTATGATGAATGTAAACTGATATATAAATTGCACAGAATTGATGTAGAATGAAGGCCATTGTGTAATAAAATATAGATCAAGGTAGGCCTTAAATCTGTGTTGCATATTAAAAGGAAAACATACAAAAGGCAATACAAAGATATATAACGGCAATTTGTGAACTTCAATTTGAGATAGTTGTGATAAATGTAAACTGATATGTAAATTGCACAGAATTGATGTAAAATGACGGCCATGGTGTAATAAAATATAGAGCATGGTAGGCCTAAAATCTGCGTGTTGATTGGTTATAAAGAAGTTTTTAACCAAGCAACCCATAAAAATCTTTTATTAGGTACTATTTATCGTTCTGCAGAATGCCTAAACCTTTCTCAGTTTTGTTTTTGAACTGACGGTTAAGAAAGATAATTTTTTGTGTTTTATTTTAAATTTTGTAGTTCCGATGCCTGTGAGTCTATGATATACTTGGTGTATATGAACTATATTGTAGTGTTGGATGTGATATAGAAATGTGCTTATTTTCTCCAGATGGGGATGGTAATAACCTTGATAGATGAAAATCTTCAGGATTATAATTTAGAGGATTATTGACTTAGTGTACGTATACTAAACATACGAATATGATCTGGAGAACTGTAGCATATTCTTAGATGTGATATTACTATAAACTTTGTTGTGTATATATTTGGAACCTGTTCACATAATCTGATACTGTAGTATATTATCGAATGTAACCTTAATATATGCACTATTCTCAAAAGGGAGTGATAAGGTTGCTGAATGATAATGTTCAGGATGGTTATCCATCTTTGTTATGTGTATTGGACTTATGATGGTATTCTAATGAGGTTTTTAAATGATGGTAAAATCATAATTGTGAGAATACGCCTAAAACTGTTTGGTAAAGTTCATTGGATGGTCACATATGGAATGATGGTTCGAGTGTGTGTGTTCGTAGGAATATGTAAAAAATGTATAAACGGTGTGAGAAAAGAAAAATATGTGAAAAATTGTGAAAAATATGAATAATATAAAAAATAAATAAACCACAATGTTGATTGAAAATGTAAATATGTATGCAAATATTGAAAAACAATATGTGTCACCCAATGGTGTTCCACAGTTTATTGTATGTGGGGCTGGATCATGTATTAGCAGTGTGTGTGACAAATAATTGAGATGTATGTAAATAATGTGCTTGGTATTTGTGTGCCCATAATGTGTAATGTACGCAAGTATGTATGTATGTAAATAATCGGTCTATGTGTGTTTTGTCGTGTGAGCGAGCTTGGTATTTGTGTGCCCATAATGTGTAATGTATCCCTTGTCATTATGTTTTGTTTAGCTATATGTGTCATTATGTTTTGTTTAGCTATATGTGTCATTATGTTTGTTTAGCTATATGTGTCATTATGTTTTGTTTAGCTATATGTGTCATTATGTTTGTTTAGCTATATGTGTCATTATGTTTTGTTTAGCTATATGTGTCATTATGCTTTGTTTAGCTATATGTGTTATTATGTTTTGTTTAGCTATATGTGTTATTATGTTTTGTTTAGCTATATGTGTCATTATGCTTTGTTTAGCTATATGTGTTATTATGTTTTGTTTAGCTATATGTGTCATTATGTTTTGTTTAGCTATATGTGTTATTATGTTTTGTTTAGCTATATGTGTCATTATGTTTGTTTAGCTATATGTGTTATTATGTTTTGTTTAGCTATATGTGTTATTATGTTTGTTTAGCTATATGTGTTATTATGTTTTGTTTAGCTATATGTGTTATTATGTTTTGTTTAGCTATATGTGTTATTATGTTTTGTTTAGCTATATGTGTCATTATGCTTTGTTTAGCTATATGTGTTATGTTTTGTTTAGCTATATGTGTTATTATGCTTTGTTTAGCTATATGTGTCATTATGCTTTGTTTAGCTATATGAGTTATTATGTTTTGTTTAGCTATATGTGTCATTATATTTTGTTTAGCTATATGTGTCATTATGCTTTGTTTAGCTATATGAGTTATTATGTTTTGTTTAGCTATATGTGTCATTATATTTTGTTTAGCTATATGTGTCATTATGCTTTGTTTAGCTATATGTGTTATGTTTTGTTTAGCTATATGTGTTATTATGCTTTGTTTAGCTATATGTGTCATTATGCTTTGTTTAGCTGTATGTGTTATTATGTTTTGTTTAGCTATATGTGTTATTATGTTTTGTTTAGCTATATGTGTTATTATGTTTTGTTTAGCTATATGTGTTATTATGTTTTGTTTAGCTATATGTGTCATTATGTTTTGTTTAGCTATATGTGTTATTATGTTTTGTTTAGCTATATGTGTCATTATGTTTTGTTTAGCTATATGTGTCATTATGTTTTGTTTAGCTATATGTGTTATGTTTTGTTTAGCTATATGTGTTATTATGCTTTGTTTAGCTATATGTGTCATTATGTTTAGTTTAGCTATATGTGTCATTATGCTTTGTTTAGCTATATGTGTTATTATGCTTTGTTTAGCTATATGTGTCATTATGTTTAGTTTAGCTATATGTGTCATTATGCTTTGTTTAGCTATATGTGTAATTATGTTTTGTTTAGCTATATGTGTTATTATGTTTTGTTTAGCTATATGTGTGATTATGTTTTGTTTAGCTATATGTGTCATTATGTTTTGTTTAGCTATATGTGTCATCATGTTTTGTTTAGCTATATGTGTCATTATGTTTTGTTTAGCTATATGTGTTATTATGTGTTGTTTAGCTATATGTGTTATTATGTTTTGTTTAGCTATATGTGTTATGTTTTGTTTAGCTATATGTGTCATTATGTTTTGTTTAGCTATATGTGTCATTATGTTTTGTTTAGCTATATGTGTCATTATGTTTTGTTTAGCTATATGTGTCATTATGTTTTGTTTAGCTATATGTGTCATTATGTTTTGTTTAGCTATATGTGTCATCATGTTTTGTTTAGCTATATGTGTCATTATGTTTTGTTTAGCTATATGTGTCATTATGTTTTGTGTAGCTATATGTGTCATTATGGTATAGTATCTCATAAGGGGATACAAAGGCGCGCTGTTATAAACATACAAGACATGCAATAAAAAAAAGGAAGTATATAATCCCAAACATATAGTGTTCTCGAAAATAGTTACTCAGTCTTTATCGAGTATATCTTACTCGGCTGGTGGCTGTGGAAAAAATAATTACAGTCCGTTTGTATGTGGTAATCTTGATCGTCGATGTTACTGTGAAGGCAGCTCCTCTTGTTCCCAGAGAGCGGAGATGTAACTGTTTAGAGAAAGAGATGGAGAGGGCGCCACATAGCGTAATATTGTTTCAAAAGGAATGATACAAAAGCAGAGAGGTAATGAGCTTACCAATAACTGTGGTACTGTGGTGTGACCAGTACAATCTCGCCTGCTAGCACTTATATCAGTGGCTAGTACACTGTCAGACAGGATCCTTCCTGGGACTTTTTCTTTGGATTGGAAAGTTTGCTGTGAGCGTATCTTAGTTTGGCAACTTCGATGTTTTGCTCAATTTAGTTGTGTTAAAAAAGAAATGTACAACTTCCAAGGTTAAAAGAATTATAAAAGGCTTTATTATAACGCGTTTCTCAACCTCCAAGGGTCGTTTCTTCAGATACCAAAGCGAATAAAATATGTTACAAATTTTGACATTTTATACACATTTGTATAATTAAAACGGAAGTTGTCACAAAATGTTTTAAACCAATGAAATACATTGCAAGATTCAACTGAAAAGCCGAACAAAGGCTTACAGGTGTTACAATTAGTGTGAGTTTAGACAGCATTGGATGGTCATGATAGTTTAAAGTGGGGACAGCTGTATGGATCAGCCAGAAAAAAGGCCTAGATTTGCCAACATTGCATATTAAAAGGAAAACACACGAAAGGCAATACAAAAATATATAACAACGATTTGAAAATTTCAATTTGAAATAGTTATGATGAATGTAAACTGATATATAAATTGCACAGAATTGATGTAGAATGAAGGCCATTGTGTAATAAAATATAGATCAAGGTAGGCCTTAAATCTGTGTTGCATATTAAAAGGAAAACATACAAAAGGCAATACAAAGATATATAACGGCAATTTGTGAACTTCAATTTGAGATAGTTGTGATAAATGTAAACTGATATGTAAATTGCACAGAATTGATGTAAAATGACGGCCATGGTGTAATAAAATATAGAGCATGGTAGGCCTAAAATCTGCGTGTTGATTGGTTATAAAGAAGTTTTTAACCAAGCAACCCATAAAAATCTTTTATTAGGTACTATTTATCGTTCTGCAGAATGCCTAAACCTTTCTCAGTTTTGTTTTTGAACTGACGGTTAAGAAAGATAATTTTTTGTGTTTTATTTTAAATTTTGTAGTTCCGATGCCTGTGAGTCTATGATATACTTGGTGTATATGAACTATATTGTAGTGTTGGATGTGATATAGAAATGTGCTTATTTTCTCCAGATGGGGATGGTAATAACCTTGATAGATGAAAATCTTCAGGATTATAATTTAGAGGATTATTGACTTAGTGTACGTATACTAAACATACGAATATGATCTGGAGAACTGTAGCATATTCTTAGATGTGATATTACTATAAACTTTGTTGTGTATATATTTGGAACCTGTTCACATAATCTGATACTGTAGTATATTATCGAATGTAACCTTAATATATGCACTATTCTCAAAAGGGAGTGATAAGGTTGCTGAATGATAATGTTCAGGATGGTTATCCATCTTTGTTATGTGTATTGGACTTATGATGGTATTCTAATGAGGTTTTTAAATGATGGTAAAATCATAATTGTGAGAATACGCCTAAAACTGTTTGGTAAAGTTCATTGGATGGTCACATATGGAATGATGGTTCGAGTGTGTGTGTTCGTAGGAATATGTAAAAAATGTATAAACGGTGTGAGAAAAGAAAAATATGTGAAAAATTGTGAAAAATATGAATAATATAAAAAATAAATAAACCACAATGTTGATTGAAAATGTAAATATGTATGCAAATATTGAAAAACAATATGTGTCACCCAATGGTGTTCCACAGTTTATTGTATGTGGGGCTGGATCATGTATTAGCAGTGTGTGTGACAAATAATTGAGATGTATGTAAATAATGTGCTTGGTATTTGTGTGCCCATAATGTGTAATGTACGCAAGTATGTATGTATGTAAATAATCGGTCTATGTGTGTTTTGTCGTGTGAGCGAGCTTGGTATTTGTGTGCCCATAATGTGTAATGTATCCCTTGTCATTATGTTTTGTTTAGCTATATGTGTCATTATGTTTTGTTTAGCTATATGTGTCATTATGTTTGTTTAGCTATATGTGTCATTATGTTTTGTTTAGCTATATGTGTCATTATGTTTGTTTAGCTATATGTGTCATCATGTTTTGTTTAGCTATATGTGTCATTATGCTTTGTTTAGCTATATGTGTTATTATGTTTTGTTTAGCTATATGTGTTATTATGTTTTGTTTAGCTATATGTGTCATTATGCTTTGTTTAGCTATATGTGTTATTATGTTTTGTTTAGCTATATGTGTCATTATGTTTTGTTTAGCTATATGTGTTATTATGTTTTGTTTAGCTATATGTGTCATTATGTTTGTTTAGCTATATGTGTTATTATGTTTTGTTTAGCTATATGTGTTATTATGTTTGTTTAGCTATATGTGTTATTATGTTTTGTTTAGCTATATGTGTTATTATGTTTTGTTTAGCTATATGTGTTATTATGTTTTGTTTAGCTATATGTGTCATCATGCTTTGTTTAGCTATATGTGTTATGTTTTGTTTAGCTATATGTGTTATTATGCTTTGTTTAGCTATATGTGTCATTATGCTTTGTTTAGCTATATGAGTTATTATGTTTTGTTTAGCTATATGTGTCATTATATTTTGTTTAGCTATATGTGTCATTATGCTTTGTTTAGCTATATGAGTTATTATGTTTTGTTTAGCTATATGTGTCATTATATTTTGTTTAGCTATATGTGTCATTATGCTTTGTTTAGCTATATGTGTTATGTTTTGTTTAGCTATATGTGTTATTATGCTTTGTTTAGCTATATGTGTCATTATGCTTTGTTTAGCTGTATGTGTTATTATGTTTTGTTTAGCTATATGTGTTATTATGTTTTGTTTAGCTATATGTGTTATTATGTTTTGTTTAGCTATATGTGTTATTATGTTTTGTTTAGCTATATGTGTCATTATGTTTTGTTTAGCTATATGTGTTATTATGTTTTGTTTAGCTATATGTGTCATTATGTTTTGTTTAGCTATATGTGTCATTATGTTTTGTTTAGCTATATGTGTTATGTTTTGTTTAGCTATATGTGTTATTATGCTTTGTTTAGCTATATGTGTCATTATGTTTAGTTTAGCTATATGTGTCATTATGCTTTGTTTAGCTATATGTGTTATTATGCTTTGTTTAGCTATATGTGTCATTATGTTTAGTTTAGCTATATGTGTCATTATGCTTTGTTTAGCTATATGTGTAATTATGTTTTGTTTAGCTATATGTGTCATTATGTTTTGTTTAGCTATATGTGTTATTATGTGTTGTTTAGCTATATGTGTTATTATGTTTTGTTTAGCTATATGTGTTATGTTTTGTTTAGCTATATGTGTCATTATGTTTTGTTTAGCTATATGTGTCATTATGTTTTGTTTAGCTATATGTGTCATTATGTTTTGTTTAGCTATATGTGTCATTATGTTTTGTTTAGCTATATGTGTCATTATGTTTTGTTTAGCTATATGTGTCATCATGTTTTGTTTAGCTATATGTGTCATTATGTTTTGTTTAGCTATATGTGTCATTATGTTTTGTGTAGCTATATGTGTCATTATGGTATAGTATCTCATAAGGGGATACAAAGGCGCGCTGTTATAAACATACAAGACATGCAATAAAAAAAAGGAAGTATATAATCCCAAACATATAGTGTTCTCGAAAATAGTTACTCAGTCTTTATCGAGTATATCTTACTCGGCTGGTGGCTGTGGAAAAAATAATTACAGTCCGTTTGTATGTGGTAATCTTGATCGTCGATGTTACTGTGAAGGCAGCTCCTCTTGTTCCCAGAGAGCGGAGATGTAACTGTTTAGAGAAAGAGATGGAGAGGGCGCCACATAGCGTAATATTGTTTCAAAAGGAATGATACAAAAGCAGAGAGGTAATGAGCTTACCAATAACTGTGGTACTGTGGTGTGACCAGTACAATCTCGCCTGCTAGCACTTATATCAGTGGCTAGTACACTGTCAGACAGGATCCTTCCTGGGACTTTTTCTTTGGATTGGAAAGTTTGCTGTGAGCGTATCTTAGTTTGGCAACTTCGATGTTTTGCTCAATTTAGTTGTGTTAAAAAAGAAATGTACAACTTCCAAGGTTAAAAGAATTATAAAAGGCTTTATTATAACGCGTTTCTCAACCTCCAAGGGTCGTTTCTTCAGATACCAAAGCGAATAAAATATGTTACAAATTTTGACATTTTATACACATTTGTATAATTAAAACGGAAGTTGTCACAAAATGTTTTAAACCAATGAAATACATTGCAAGATTCAACTGAAAAGCCGAACAAAGGCTTACAGGTGTTACAATTAGTGTGAGTTTAGACAGCATTGGATGGTCATGATAGTTTAAAGTGGGGACAGCTGTATGGATCAGCCAGAAAAAAGGCCTAGATTTGCCAACATTGCATATTAAAAGGAAAACACACGAAAGGCAATACAAAAATATATAACAACGATTTGAAAATTTCAATTTGAAATAGTTATGATGAATGTAAACTGATATATAAATTGCACAGAATTGATGTAGAATGAAGGCCATTGTGTAATAAAATATAGATCAAGGTAGGCCTTAAATCTGTGTTGCATATTAAAAGGAAAACATACAAAAGGCAATACAAAGATATATAACGGCAATTTGTGAACTTCAATTTGAGATAGTTGTGATAAATGTAAACTGATATGTAAATTGCACAGAATTGATGTAAAATGACGGCCATGGTGTAATAAAATATAGAGCATGGTAGGCCTAAAATCTGCGTGTTGATTGGTTATAAAGAAGTTTTTAACCAAGCAACCCATAAAAATCTTTTATTAGGTACTATTTATCGTTCTGCAGAATGCCTAAACCTTTCTCAGTTTTGTTTTTGAACTGACGGTTAAGAAAGATAATTTTTTGTGTTTTATTTTAAATTTTGTAGTTCCGATGCCTGTGAGTCTATGATATACTTGGTGTATATGAACTATATTGTAGTGTTGGATGTGATATAGAAATGTGCTTATTTTCTCCAGATGGGGATGGTAATAACCTTGATAGATGAAAATCTTCAGGATTATAATTTAGAGGATTATTGATTTAGTGTACGTATACTAAACATACGAATATGATCTGGAGAACTGTAGCATATTCTTAGATGTGATATTACTATAAACTTTGTTGTGTATATATTTGGAACCTGTTCACATAATCTGATACTGTAGTATATTATCGAATGTAACCTTAATATATGCACTATTCTCAAAAGGGAGTGATAAGGTTGCTGAATGATAATGTTCAGGATGGTTATCCATCTTTGTTATGTGTATTGGACTTATGATGGTATTCTAATGAGGTTTTTAAATGATGGTAAAATCATAATTGTGAGAATACGCCTAAAACTGTTTGGTAAAGTTCATTGGATGGTCACATATGGAATGATGGTTCGAGTGTGTGTGTTCGTAGGAATATGTAAAAAATGTATAAACGGTGTGAGAAAAGAAAAATATGTGAAAAATTGTGAAAAATATGAATAATATAAAAAATAAATAAACCACAATGTTGATTGAAAATGTAAATATGTATGCAAATATTGAAAAACAATATGTGTCACCCAATGGTGTTCCACAGTTTATTGTATGTGGGGCTGGATCATGTATTAGCAGTGTGTGTGACAAATAATTGAGATGTATGTAAATAATGTGCTTGGTATTTGTGTGCCCATAATGTGTAATGTACGCAAGTATGTATGTATGTAAATAATCGGTCTATGTGTGTTTTGTCGTGTGAGCGAGCTTGGTATTTGTGTGCCCATAATGTGTAATGTATCCCTTGTCATTATGTTTTGTTTAGCTATATGTGTCATTATGTTTTGTTTAGCTATATGTGTCATTATGTTTGTTTAGCTATATGTGTCATTATGCTTTGTTTAGCTATATGTGTTATTATGTTTTGTTTAGCTATATGTGTTATTATGTTTTGTTTAGCTATATGTGTCATTATGCTTTGTTTAGCTATATGTGTTATTATGTTTTGTTTAGCTATATGTGTCATTATGCTTTGTTTAGCTATATGTGTTATTATGTTTTGTTTAGCTATATGTGTCATTATGTTTGTTTAGCTATATGTGTTATTATGTTTTGTTTAGCTATATGTGTCATTATGCTTTGTTTAGCTATATGTGTTATGTTTTGTTTAGCTATATGTGTCATTATGTTTTGTTTAGCTATATGTGTCATTATGTTTTGATTAGCTATATGTGTTATTATGTTTTGTTTAGCTATATGTGTTATGTTTTGTTTAGCTATATGTGTCATTATGTTTTGTTTAGCTATATGTGTCATTATGTTTTGTTTAGCTATAAGTGTCATTATGTTTTGTTTAGCTATATGTGTCATTATGTTTTGTTTAGCTATATGTGTTATTATGTTTTGTTTAGCTATATGTGTCATTATGTTTTGTTTAGCTATATGTGTTATTATGTGTTGTTTAGCTATATGTGTCATTATGTTTTGTTTAGCTATATGTGTCATTATGTTTTGTTTAGCTATATGTGTTATTATGTTTTGTTTAGCTATATGTGTTATTATGCTTTGTTTAGCTATATGTGTCATTATGTTTTGTTTAGCTATATGTGTTATGTTTTGTTTAGCTATATGTGTGATTATGTTTTGTTTAGCTATATGTGTTATTATGTTTTGTTTAGCTATATGTGTTATTATGTTTTGTTTAGCTATATGTGTTATGTTTTGTTTAGCTATATGTGTGATTATGTTTTGTTTAGCTATATGTGTTATTATGTTTTGTTTAGCTATATGTGTTATTATGTTTTGTTTAGCTATATGTGTTATGTTTTGTTTAGCTATATGTGTTATTATGTTTTGTTTAGCTATATGTGTTATTATGTTTTGTTTAGCTATATGTGTTATTATGTTTTGTTTAGCTATATGTGTCATTATGCTTTGCTTAGCTATATGTGTCATTATGTTTTGTTTAGCTATATGTGTTATTATGTTTTGTTTAGCTATATGTGTTATTATGTTTTGTTTAGCTATATGTGTTATGTTTTGTTTAGCTATATGTGTTATGTTTTGTTTAGCTATATGTGCTATGTGTTGTTTAGTTATATGTGTTATTATGTTTTGTTTAGCTATATGTGTCATTATATTTTGTTTAGCTATATGTTTTATTATGTTTTGTTTAGCTATATGTGTCATTATGTTTTGTTTAGCTATATGTGTTATTATGTTTTGTTTAGCTATATGTGTTATTATGTTTTGTTTAGCTATATGTGTCATTATGCTTTGTTTAGCTATATGTGTTATGTTTTGTTTAGCTATATGTGATATGTGTTGTTTAGTTATATGTGTTATTATGTTTTGTTTAGCTATATGTATCATTATGTTTTGTTTAGCTATATGTGTCATTATGTATTGTTTAGCTATATGTGTCATTATGCTTTGTTTAGCTATATGTGTCATTATGCTTTGTTTAGCTATATGTGTCATTATGTTTTGTTTAGCTATATGTGTCATTATGTTTTGTTTAGCTATATGTGTCATTATGTTTTGTTTAGCTGTATGTGTCATTATGTTTTGTTTAGCTATATGTGTTATTATGTTTGTTTAGCTATATTTGTTATGATGTTTTGTTTATCTATATGTGTCATTATGTTTTGTTTAGCTATATGTGTTATGTTTTGTTTAGCTATATGCGTCATTATGTTTTGTTTAGCTATATGTGTTATGTTTTGTTTAGCTATATGTGTTGTTATGTTTTGTTTAGCTATATGTGTCATTATGTTTTGTTTAGCTATATGTGTTATTATGTTTTGTTTAGCTATATGTGTTATTATGTTTAGTTTAGCTATATGTGTCATTATGTTTTGTTTAGCTATATGTGTCATTATGTTTTGTGTAGCTATATGTGTCATTATGTTTTGTTTAGCTATATGTGCTGTGTGTTGTTTAGCTATATGTGTCATTATGCTTTTTTTAGCTATATGTGTCATTATGTTTTGTTTAGCTATATGTGTTATTATGTTTTGTTTAGCTATATGTGTCATTATGTTTTGTTTAGCTATATGTGTCATTATGTTTTGTTTAGCTATATGTGTTATTATGTTTTGTTTAGCTATATGTGTCATTATGTTTTGTTTAGCTATATGTGTCATTATGTTTTGTTTAGCTATATGTGTCATTATGTTTTGTTTAGCTATATGTGTCATTATGTTTTATTTAGCTATATGTGTCATTATGTTTTGTTTAGCTATATGTGTTATTATGTTTTGTTTAGCTATATGTGTCATTATGTTTTGTTTAGCTATATGTGTCATTATGTTTTGTTTAGCTATATGTGTCATTATGTTTTGTTTAGCTATATGTGTCATTATGCTTTTTTTAGCTATATGTGTCATTATGTTTTGTTTAGCTATATGTGTTATTATGTTTTGTTTAGCTATATGTGTCATTATGTTTTGTTTAGCTATATGTGTCATTATGTTTTGTTTAGCTATATGTGTTATTATGTTTTGTTTAGCTATATATGTCATTATGTTTTGTTTAGCTATATGTGTTATTATGTTTTGTTTAGCTATATGTGTCATTATGCTTTGTTTAGCTATATGTGTCATTATGTTTTGTTTAGCTATATGTGTCATTATGTTTTGTTTAGCTATATGTGTCATTATGTTTTATTTAGCTATATGTGTCATTATGTTTTGTTTAGCTATATGTGTTATTATGTTTTGTTTAGCTATATGTGTCATTATGTTTTGTTTAGCTATATGTGTCATTATTTTCTTTCATGTAATTAGCAAGAGTCCATGAGCTAGTGACGTATGGGATAAACATTCCTACAAGGAGGGGCAAAGTTTCCCAAACCTTAAAAATGCCTATAAATACACCCCTCACCACACCCACAATTCAGTTTTACAAACTTTGCCTCCCATGGAGGTGGTGAAGTAAGTTTGTGCTAGATTCTACGTTGATATGCGCTTCGCAGCAGGCTGAAGCCCGGTTTTCCTCTCAGAGTGCAGTGAATGTCAGAGGGATGTGAAGAGAGTATTGCCTATTGGAATACAATGGTCTTCCTCTAGGGGATCTATTTCATAGGTTCTCTGTTATCGGTCGTAGAGATTTCTTCTCCTACCTCCCTTTTCAGATCGACGATATACTCTTATATACCATTACCTCTACTGATTCTCGTTTCAGTACTGGTTTGGCTATCTACTATATGTAGATGAGTGTCTTGGGGTAAGTAAATCTTATTTCTATTTATGACACTCTCAGCTATGGTTGGGCACTTTATATGTAAAGTTCTAAATATATGTTTTAAACTTATATTTGCCATGATTCAGGTTAATCAGTATTCCTTCTTTCAGACTGTCGGTTTCATTATTTTGGGAAATGCATATGAATAAATATTTTTTCTTACCTTCAAAAATTTTCAAATTGACTTTTTTCCTTGCGGGCTGTTAGGCTCGCAGGGGCAGAAAATGCTTCAATTTATTGCGTCATTCTTGGCGCAAACTTTTTTGGCGCGAAATTTCGTCATTTCCGGCGCCATAGTTGACGCCAGAAGTTTACACATGGTTGAGTCATTTTTTGACGCATGTGTGTTACAGACATTTTTTTGCGCCAAAAAATGTGGGCGTCATTTTTGGCACCAAAAATATGGGCGTTATACTTGGCGCCAAATAATGTGGGCGTCTTACTTGGCGCCAAAAAATGTGGACGTCATACTTGGCGCCATTTTTTTCACATTATTTCAGTCTCACTTTTTTGTTGCTTCTGGTTGCTAGAGGCTTGTTTGTTTTGCATTTTTCCCATTCCTGAAACTGTCATTTAAGGAATTTGATAATTTTGCTTTATATGTTGTTTTTTTCTATTACATATTGCAAGATATTTCAAAAGCTGTTCCTGAATCAGAAAATACTGAGGGATTCCTGATGACTGATATCAGTCCTACCAAAGCTAAGTTCATTTATTTTAATGTTATGAATGTTTATATTTAGCTATGGTTTGTAATAAGTTTTTATGATCAACTTTTACATGCAGAGTCCATTAGTATTTATGCATTATATATTGCTATTCTTTTTACATCTTATGTACAAGATATATTTAGGAATTTATAAGAATAGTTTTCTGATTCTAGTATAAAGCCTTTGTCTGCTATCCCGCCTTCTAATACAATTTTTAGGTCTTTTTTAAACTTCTCATTTAGTTGATGAAGTTTCAAATCACCAACAACATACTGAATTATCCTTCTCTGATGGTGTTTTTTCCTCATTCAGAATATTCTTCATCAGATATTGACACTAACAAATCTACTTTTTTATTTTTAAATAGAGTACATTTGTTTTTTTTGTTGAAAAGGTGTTGATTATTTTGGATATTGAAGTAACTAGTTATTTTTGATTAAGACTAGCTAACATTTAAATTCTGCTTATTAACCTTCTGTGGTTTCTTCAGAGTTTTTTTTCTAGTTCCTGATACTAGGGAATGGAATAGACCGGGAATTTCTTTTATTCCTTCTTTAAGGTTTTTAATTGTATCCTTTGCCGGCAGTTAGTTTTCAGTTTTGAGGAAGATCCCCCAAGTTAATGGGACTATCTCTACTCTTGCTAACATACTACTATTTATTTTTTCCTTGGGAAACTTGTATCTTATTTAAGGAAAATTATTTATTTTCAGGTACTTTTCTTAGACCTGTAATTTATTTGGCTGATGTTGCAACTGCTTCAGCTTTCTGGTTGGATACTTTAGTGCAACAAGTATCGGATTATGATTTGTTTTAGCATTGTTAAGTTCATCAACATGCTAATAATTTCATTTGTGTCGTCATTTTTTTGATATTTTCGCAAATGAGGTTTAATCTATGTCTTTAGTTATTTTAGCTAGAAGAACTTTATGATTTCAATCTTGGAATGCTAATTTGATTTATAAAATTCCATATTTCTTTTTTTCCAAGGTAATCAATTATTTGGTTCACAATTGGATTCAATTCTTCAACTGTTACTCTGGGCTGCAGGATTGAGTTCTAAGGCTAAATATTAAGCTTTTTTTAAGGAACGGAATTCTAAATTCTTCCCCAAGTAACATGTTTATAATTTGAAGTTTTCTTCATTCAATTTAAGCCATTTTAAAGAGCAAAGTCAGCTCCCCAAATGTGCATTTAGGTGCAGTTCTTATTCCAGCTTAGCTGGTAAGGGGCAGGTTAAGACTTTTTTAATAAATTTGTTTGTTTCAATTCGGTCCAAACTTCTTAGATTTGGATACAGAATAAGATTCAGAGTAAAACTGTCTGTGAGAAGTATTTTTTCTCTCTCTAACATATTCCAGCTATTTCAGTAAGGCTCACACTTTCCTGAAGTGTGTTTCAGTCCTATATGTATTGGGTACTTGTGAAGCGCGGCTGGTCACCTGTTGGGGCTCAAGGCACTGCTCAGACCTGGAGTTTTCTGGGGTATTTATACCAGTTCCTTTTTAGGAATAGGATTTTGGGGTTTTATTCAAAACTATTCATTATTTCAAAGATAGAACATCTTTTTGAATTGTCATATAAGTGTACCATCTTTTAGAATGGAGTTTATATGGTCTATTCTGCCTTTTTTTGGTCAGTAATGGCATTATTTGTTCACAATAGATGCAATAGATGAATATCTTAATTTTCTGTTTTCATTCAGATTATTTTCATTTTCTGAGATTCTCTTTTTTTGACAAGCATTACCAATTTGTTGCTTTTCTTTCTGGTCTAGCGACGGCTCTAAGAATCTTTTCAAGGTTCTCAGTGTTTCCTTATTTGGACGGTCTCGTGGTACTGGCTCAGTCTTTTCGTTCTGCAGAATCTCATACGATTCAACTTTTGTTGTTTCTTCAAGACATGGTTAGAGGATCTTTTTATCAAAAGCTCTTTGATTCCTCAGACAAGGGTCACCTTTTTTAGGTTTCCAGATAGATTGTGTCAATGTCTTTGTCTCTAGCAGACAAGTGACAATTTTATAGGGTTCCGTTTGTCGGAACCTTCAGTGTCTATTATTTCCTTCAGTTGCTATATGCATGGAAGTTTTTGGTATTATGGCTGCAGCATTGGATTCAATTCTCTTTGCTCATTTTCATAAGAAACCTTTCCAGTTTTTTTATACTGAATTATTGGTGCAGGGATTCTAGGATTTCACTTTTTATATCCTTGAATCCCAATGTTTAACTATCTTTGATTTTGTGGTTAGATCACCATCAAATATTTCTATGGGTCTCTTCGGTTCATTCAACCTGGACCATGATCACTACAGATGCGAGTCTTTTAGGTTGGAAGGCTGTCTGGGGATCTCTGTCAGCACAAGGGGTTTGGAAATCTCAGGAGGCGAGATTACCAATCGATATTTTGGAACTCTGTGCATTTTTCAGAGTTGGCAGACTAGTACTCTGGTGACAACTAGTGTCACTATAGTACTTATAAGAGGCGCCTAGGAGTAACAAACAGGAACTGGTAGATGAATTTGATATGTAAGTCTATAAATGGCTATAGGCAATAATATACAATATAATATCTATGATATACAAACTATCAATCCAATAAGGGATGGCATAAGAAGGGGGAGTCCTTAATATCATTGATGTGAAGTCCCAGAAGAGATATTTTCAGACAGAAGCGCCGCTCCTCTAGGGTGTCACGCCACGACACAAGTGAAAGGAATCTAGACAAATCAGAATAGAGGGCGCCCTCTATTCTGATTTGTCTAGATTTTTCAGAGTTCTTCAGTTTTGGCTTCTTTTTGAAGAAGAGACGTTAATTGTTTTTCAGACAGACAATGTCACAACTGTGGCATATGTCAATCATCAGGGTGGGACTCTCAGTTCTTAGGCTGTGAAAGAAGTATCTCAGATACTTGCTTGGACTAAATCCAGCTCCTGTCTAATTTCTGCGGTCCATTTCCCAGGTATAGACAATTGGGAAACGGATTATCTCTGTCAATCAAGCTTTACATCCGGGAGAATGGTCTTTACCTAGAAGTGTTTTTTTCAAATTGTTCAGATGTGTGGGCTTCCAGAAACAGATCTGATGGCATCTCATCTAAACAAGGAACTTCCCAGGGGCCTATTCAGGTCCGGGGATCCTCTGGCGGAAGCAGTGTATGCATTGACACTTCCTTGGAGTTATCAATCTGCATATATTTTTTCGCCTCTGGTTCTTCTTTTTAGAGTGATTTTCAAAATCTTCAGGGAGCAATCTTCAGGGAACAGAACAATCTGTGTTGCTGGTGGCTCCAGTATGGCCACACAGGTTTTGGTATATGGTTCTTGTTCGGATGTCCAGTTGCCAATCTTGGTCACTTCCATTAAGGCCAGACCTTATATCTTAACATTCATTTTTTCCATCAGGAACTCAAATTATTAATTTGATGGTATGGAGTTTTAACGTTTAGTGCTTAGTCATAGAAGTTCTTTGACTCAGTGATTAATACTATGTTGCAGGCTCGTAAATCTGTGTCTAGTAAGATTTATTATTGAGTTTGAAAGATTTACATCTCTGGATGCTCTTTTCATAAATTCTCTTGGCATTCTATTAGAATTCCTAGGATTTTATAGTTTTCTTCAGGATGGTTTAGATAAGGGTTTTTGTCTGCAAGTTCCTTGCAAGGACAAATCTCTGCTTTTTCTGTGCTGTTTTCATAGAAAAATTTGCTAATCTTTCTGTTATTCATTGTTTTGTTCAGGCTTTGGTTCGTATCAAGTCTGTCATTTAAACCAATTTCTCCTCCTTGGAGTCTTAATTTGGTTCTGAGGGCTTTACAGGCTCTTCCGTTTGAGCATATGCTTTCTTTGGACATTTAAATTACTTTCATGGAAAGTATTGTTCCTTTAGACATCTCTTCAGCTAGAACAGTTTTTTATTTATCTGCTCTTTCTTGTGAGTCTCCTTTTTCTGATTTTTCATCAGGATAAGGTGGTTTTGCTGTCTTCTTTTCAACTTTTACTTAAAGTTGTGAATTTTAACAACATTAGTAGAGGAATTATTGTCCCTTCCTTGTGTTCTAATACTAAGAATTCTTCGGAGAGATTCTTACATTCTTTGGATGTGGTAAGAGTTTTGAAATCATGTTGAAGCTATTCAGATTTCAGAAAGACTTCTAGTCTATTTGTTATCTTTTCTGGTTTTAGGAAAGGTCAGAAGGCTTCTGCCATTTCTTTGGCTTCTTGGTTAAAGCTTTTTGATTCATCTTGCTTATTTGGAGTCGGGTTAATCCCCGCCTCAGAGGATTACGGCTCATTCTACTAGGTCAATTTCTACTTCCTGGACTTTTAAGAATGAAGCTTCTGTTGATCAGATTTGCAAAGCAACGACTTGTTCTTATTTGCATACTTTTACTAAATTCTACCATTTTGATGTTTTCTCTTCTTCAGAAGCAGTTTTTGGTAGAATAGTACTTCAGGCAGCCGTTTCAGTTTGATTCTTCTGCTTATAACTTCAGTTTTTTTCCTTAATTAAATTAAAACTTTTGATTTGGGTTGTGGATTATTTTTTCAGCGGAATTGGCTGTCTTTATTTTATCCCTCCCTCTCTAGTGACTCTTGTGTGGAAGTTCCACATCTTGGGTATTGCTATCCCATACGTCACTAGCTCATGGACTCTTGCTAATTACATGAAAGAAAACATAATTTATGTAAGAACTTACCTGATAAATTCATTTCTTTCATATTAGCAAGAGTCCATGAGGCCCACCCTTTTTGTGGTGGTTATGATTTTTTTGTATTAAGCACAATTATTCAAATTCCTTATTTTTGATGCTTTTGCTCCTTTCTTATCACCCCACTTCTTGGCTATTCGTTAAACTGAATTGTGGGTGTGGTGGGGGGTGTATTTATAGGCATTTTAAGGTTTGGGAAACTTTGCACCTCCTGGTAGGAATGTATATCCCATACGTCACTAGCTCATGGACTCTTGCTAATATGAAAGAAATGAATTTATCAGGTAAGTTCTTACATAAATTTTGTTTTTTGTTTAGCTATATGTGTCATTATGCTTTGTTTAGCTGTATGTGTCATTATGTTTTGTTTAGCTATAGGTGTTATTATGTTTTGTTTAGCTATATGTGTCATTATGTTTTGTTTAGCTATATGTGTCATTATGTTTTGTTTAGTTATATGTGTCATTATGTTTGTTTAGCTATATGTGTCATTATGTTTTGTTTAGCTATATGTGTCATTATGCTTTGTTTAGCTATATGTGTCATTATGTTTTGTTTAGCTATATGTGTCATTATGTTTTGTTTAGCTATATGTGTTATTATGTTTTGTTTAGCTATATGTGTCATTATTTTTTGTTTAGCTATATGTGTCATTATGTTTTGTTTAGCTATATGTGTTATTATGTTTTGTTTAGCTATATGTGTCATTATGTTTTGTTTAGCTGTATCTGTCATTATGCTTTGTTTAGCTATATGTGTCATTATGTTTTGTTTAGCTATATGTGTTATTATGTTTTGTTTAGCTATATGTGTTATGTTTTGTTTAGCTATATGTGTCATTATGTTTTGTTTAGCTATATGTGTCATTATTTTTTGTTTAGCTATATGTGTCATTATGTTTTGTTTAGCTATATGTGTCATTATGTTTTGTTTAGCTGTATCTGTCATTATGCTTTGTTTAGCTATATGTGTCATTATGTTTTGTTTAGCTATATGTGTTATTATGTTTTGTTTAGCTATATGTGTTATGTTTTGTTTAGCTATATGTGTCATTATGTTTTGTTTAGCTATATGTGTTATTATGTTTCGTTTAGCTATATGTGTGTGTCATTATGTTTTGTTTAGCTATATGTGTTATTATATTTTGTTTAGCTATATGTGTTATTATGTTTTGTTTAGCTATATGTGTCATTATGCTTTGTTTAGCTATATGTGTCATTATGTTTTGTTTAGCTATATGTGTCATTATGTTTTGTTTAGCTATATGTGTCATTATGTTTTGTTTAGCTATATGTGTTATTATGTTTTGTTTAGCTATATGTGTTATTATGTTTTGTTTAGCTATATGTGTTATTATGGTTTGTTTAGCTATATGTGTTGTTATGTTTTATTTAGCTATATGTGTTATTATGGTTTGTTTAGCTATATGTGTCATTATGTTTTGTTTAGCTATATGTGTCATTATGTTTTGTTTAGCTATATGTGTCATTATGTTTTGTTTAGCTATATGTGTCATTATGTTTGTTTAGCTATATGTGGTATTATGTTTTGTTTAGCTATATGTGTCATTATGTTTGTTTAGCTATGTTACAGTACCAACAGGATACCAAGGTTAATACCAGATGAACAACGTCCTGCATAGGGAATCAGCAATTCACAAACCAGCCAGTTTTCAGGTTTCAACAGAATATCTCCTTTATTTGAAGGCAGCACACAGATTTATACACCCTCGCTTCAGGTTACAAAGGGCATTGGTTTAACAGTAAAGCAAACATATGAACAATGCATCAAACAATTGTCTATTCACAGGTAAAACAGATTAACATATTAAGTTAATTAACTAGGGAAGAACGTTTACTCAGACAATCTGATGTTGGGCAGTCTAGTTAACATAATCACACAAGGACACAATCAGTTTACCCAGACAGACTCCTGAGACACAATCAGATCTTAAACATACATAGAATACATCTTATTACAGAATATAGGAACAGTTCTTATTAGCTATAAAGTCTTTTATGCCCACTTTGCTTATAGAGTCACAATTGCTCCCACAAGGGGCACTCACACCCTGTACCCATCCTGTATTTATGGATACAGGGTGACATAGACATAAGACAGAGGTATGAAAGTACATGGGGTGTCCAGCATATAAAATTCCATATTTCCATGCAGTCTCTGGGTATCCTTAAGCCCATGTACCTCCAGCCCAAAGAATGTTCCATAACAGGCCCTCCAATGTACAGTGGCAAGATTGGTTTTGTCACATCTCTCCCCTTTTCCAAACAGACTAACAGGGTATCTGACCTCCTGCCGGTCAGTGCCCTGGTTAGTCCAGCAACCCACCCATAAAACACAATTAGTAGTACAGCCCACCCACAATAAATGGTTACTACACCTGAGTACGGGGAAAACTTGTCCATGTCCAGGTGCCTCACCACAGCTGTGTGGGGGACTGGTACGCTGAATTGGTGGGTTGCGAGGTGGGCAGAGACCAGCTGTACTCTGCCCGGGTGCCAGCACTACCATGGAAGTAGCCTGGTGGGAGCCTGGTTGCTGGAGGGGAAGACCGACTGTCTCCCCTTCGGATACATAGCTGTGCTGCTGGAGGGGGAGACCAATCGTCTCCCCTTTGGCTAAACAGCCGTGTTGCTGGGGGACAGGACCATCAAACTCCTCTCCCTCTGGTTTGTCATGCTCGGCTGTCCAGGGTATATACTGTGGCATATACCACCAGAGCGCCTGGTAGGCATGTCAGTTTGCTGGGACAATCCATCTGTATTCCCGTTATGAGAGAGAATTCCTGTCCATACAAACAAGGGTTCAAATTCCTCAGTGCCCAGACCAGGGCCAAACAGTCCTTCAAAATCCCATCAGCTTCTTTACGAGTTTTCTGTACCTGCTCTTTATAGGTATCCACAATCCCTTCATACTGACATAGGGTGCCCTTGAGTTGCTGCACCTCACTATGAGCCAGCGTCAGCTTCTCCTCCAGTGTCACTAAGTTTGTCTTTAATGTTTCATGTTCCACTCTCAAGCTAGTGTTTTCTGCAGTCTGTCGGTGCAGCTTGTCTAGCAGAGATTCCTGTTCTAAACGTGCTTTTTCCTCTGCGCTCCTCTTCTCCTTCATCAGCGCATTGTAACGGGACCTCCACATATCAATAGCGGATAGAGATTTACTGAGCTCAGCGTCCTGGGGCTTAGCAGCAGGTGGGTCAGTCTCTGCTGCACGGATCTGGGCACGGGTAGTCACAGAGTTAACATCAGCGGGACCCATAGGAGCGTAGGCAGAAACAAGGGGGGCCAAGTCATTTCCAAGAAGAACATCAGCAGGTAAGTCCTTCTTGACCCCCACATTCACAGGTCTAGCGCCCACTCCCCAATCCAAATGTACCCTGGCAACAGGTAGGCTGAACACATCGCCCCCTGCTACCCTCACAGCCACAGTGTCTCCAGTGTACTGTTTCTCAGACACCAAGTTCTTTTGAAGCAAGGTCATGGTAGCACCAGTATCCCGTAGACCACTGACCTTCTTCCCATTCACTTTAACCAGTTGCTGGTTATTCCGGTGGGCAGCTTGCACAAGGTCTGTCTCATGTAGGATGCTCCAGCATTCTTGCGCCTCTACGTAGCGGGCCGCAGGCTGAGGATTACGTGGGATTCCGCCGGCGGGTCTTCTCCAGGACTGCGCTTGGTTCGCTGCGTTTAGGGGACACTCTGGTCTTTTGTGCCCTAGTTGCTTACATCTAAAGCACCGAATAGGTTGTGAGTAGCCCCGCGAATTGAACAGGGCTCTCTGAGGGTAGTTCGTGGCCGGAGGCCGTGTGGTATAGCGGTGCGCCGGGGTTTGGTAACTGGCAGCTGCTGGGGTGACTGGGGGTCTGTACTCCACTCTAGCAGGGGGCTTAGTGGTAGCAATGTCCAGTTTGCGGGCATCCGTATACTCATCTGCCAAGCGAGCCGCTTCCTGCAGGGTGGAGGGTTTACGGTCCCGAACCCACTCTCGAACTCCTGCGGGTAATTTGTCGAAGCAATGTTCCAACAGGAATAGCTGCAGCACCTCTTCCCCAGATATGGCTTGGCACCCCGCTATCCAGTGAGCTGCTGTGCGGTGCACCTTACATGCCCACTCAAGGTAGGAATCTCCAGCTAATTTAACAGTGTCTCTGAACCGTCTCCGGTATGCCTCCGGTGTAACCGCATACCTGGAGAGCAGAGCCTCTTTTACAGTATTATAATCCCTGACTTCCTCATCTGGAATGGCCCGAAAAGCCTCTCTGGCCCGGCCGGATAATTTTCCAGATAATATCGTGACCCAGTCCTCTGCGGGTACCTTGTGTAGTGCACATTGCCTCTCAAAATCCGCAAGGTACCCATCAATCTCTCCTTCTGTTTCCAGGAAGTTTTTAAAAGCTGCAAAATTTACTTTTCTCTTTTCCATCTTAGTCAGTATTGTAATAATCCCCCTCTTCCTGAGGTTACTGGCTTGTGTAGTTGCTCTTCTGGGCGATAAGGTTCATTCCGTCGCTGCCACCAATGTTACAGTACCAACAGGATACCAAGGTTAATACCAGATGAACAACGTCCTGCATAGGGAATCAGCAATTCACAAACCAGCCAGTTTTCAGGTTTCAACAGAATATCTCCTTTATTTGAAGGCAGCACACAGATTTATACACCCTCGCTTCAGGTTACAAAGGGCATTGGTTTAACAGTAAAGCAAACATATGAACAATGCATCAAACAATTGTCTATTCACAGGTAAAACAGATTAACATATTAAGTTAATTAACTAGGGAAGAACGTTTACTCAGACAATCTGATGTTGGGCAGTCTAGTTAACATAATCACACAAGGACACAATCAGTTTACCCAGACAGACTCCTGAGACACAATCAGATCTTAAACATACATAGAATACATCTTATTACAGAATATAGGAACAGTTCTTATTAGCTATAAAGTCTTTTATGCCCACTTTGCTTATAGAGTCACAATTGCTCCCACAAGGGGCACTCACACCCTGTACCCATCCTGTATTTATGGATACAGGGTGACATAGACATAAGACAGAGGTATGAAAGTACATGGGGTGTCCAGCATATAAAATTCCATATTTCCATGCAGTCTCTGGGTATCCTTAAGCCCATGTACCTCCAGCCCAAAGAATGTTCCATAACAGGCCCTCCAATGTACAGTGGCAAGATTGGTTTTGTCACAAGCTATATGTGTCATTATGTTTTGTTTAGCTATATGTGTTATTATGTTTTGTTTAGCTATATGTGTCATTATGTTTTGTTTAGCTATATGTGTTATTATGTTTTGTTTAGCTATATGTGTTATTATGTTTTGTTTAGCTATATGTGTTATTATGTTTTGTTTAGCTATATGTGTTATTATGGTTTGTTTAGCTATATGTGTTGTTATGTTTTATTTAGCTATATGTGTTATTATGGTTTGTTTAGCTATATGTGTCATTATGTTTTGTTTAGTTATATGTGTCATTATGTTTTGTTTAGCTATATGTGTCATTATGTTTTGTTTAGCTATATGTGTTATTATGTTTTGTTTAGCTATATGTGTCATTATGTTTTGTTTAGCTATATGTGTTATTATGTTTTGTTTAGCTATATGTGTTGTTATGTTTTGTTTAGCTATATGTGTTATTATGGTTTGTTTACCTATATGTGTCATTATGTTTTGTTTAGCTATATGTGTCATTATGTTTTGTTTATCTATATGTGTCATTATGTTTGTTTAGCTATATGTGTTATTATGTTTTGTTTAGCTATATGTGTCATTATGTTTTGTTTAGCTATATGTGTTATTATATTTTGTTTAGCTATATGTGTCATTATGTTTTGTTTAGCTATATGTGTCATCATGCTTTGTTTAGCTTTATGTGTTATTATGTTTTGTTTAGCTATATGTGTTATTATGTTTTGTTTAGCTATATGTGTTATTATGTTTTGTTTAGCTATATGTGTTATTATGTTTTGTTTAGCTATATGTGTCATCATGCTTTGTTTAGCTTTATGTGTTATTATGTTTTGTTTAGCTATATGTGTTATTATGTTTTGTTTAGCTATATGTGTCATTATGTTTTGTTTAGCTATATGTGTCATTATGTTTTGTTTAGCTATATGTGTCATTATGTTTTGTTTAGCTATATGTGTTATTATGTTTTGTTTAGCTATATGTGTCACTATGTTTTGTTTAGCTATATGAGTTATTATGTTTTGTTTAGCTATATGTGTCATTATGTTTTGTTTAGCTATATGTGTCATTATGTTTTGTTTAGCTATATGTGTCACTATGTT
>NW_026512330.1:55642-79662 GCF_027579735.1 Bombina bombina
TATGTGTCATTATGTTTTGTTTAAGCTATAGGTTCATTTAGTGTTTTGTTTAGCTAAATGTTTCATTATGTTTTGTTTAGCTATATGTGTCATTATGTTTTGTTTAGCTATATGTGTCATTATGTTTTGTTTAGCTAATATGTGTCAATTATGTTTGTTAGCTTATAAGTGTATATGCTGTAGCTATATGTGTTATTATGTTTATAGCTATATGTGTTATTATGCTGTTGTTTAGGCCTATATGTGTTCTTATGTTTTGTTTAGCTATATGTGTTATTATGCTTTTGTTTAGCTATATGTGTCATTATGCTTTTGTTTAGCTATATGTGTTATTATGATTTGTTTAGCTATATGTGTCATTATGTTTTGTTTTAGCTATATGTGTCATTATGTTTAGTTTAGCCTATATGTGTTACTTATGCTTTGTTTAGACTATATTTGTATTAGGTTTGTATCTATATGGTTTCATCTGTTATTGTTAGTTATGTCGTCATTAGTTTGTTTAGCTAATATGTGTCATCTATGTTTTTTTTAGCTATATGTGTCATTATGCTTTTGTTTAGCTATAATGTGTCATTATGTTTTGGTTTAGCTATATGTGGTCATTATGTTTTGTTAGCGATATGTGTCATTATGTTTGTTTAGCTATATGTGTTATTATGTTTTGTTTAGCTATATGTGTTATTATGTTTTGTTTAGCTATATGTGTCATTATGTTTTGTTTAGCTATATGTGTCATTATGTTTTGTTTAGCTATATGTGTCATTATGTTTTGTTTAGCTATATGTGTCATTATGTTTTGTTTAGCTATATGTGTCATTATGTTTTGTTTAGCTATATGTGTCATTATGTTTTCGTTTAGCGATATGTGTCATTATGTTTTGTTTAGCTATATTTGGTCATTATGTTTTGTTTTAGCATGTGTCATTTAAGTTTTGTTTAGATATTGTTGTTTTATTTATGTTTTGTTTAGCTTTAATGTGTCCATTATGCTTGGTTTAGCTATATGTGTTATTATTTGTTTTGTTTAGCATATATGAGTCATTTATGTTTTAGTTTAGTATTTGTGTCATTTGTTTTGTTTTGCTATATCTGTCATTATGTTTTGTTTAGCTATATGTGTATTATGTTTTGTTTAGCTATATGTGTCACTATGTTTTGTTCTAGCTATATGTGTTATTATGTTTTCGTTTAGCTTTATGTGTCTTAGGTTGTTGTCTTTAGCTATATGAGTTTTTATGTTTTGTTTAGCTATATGTGTCATTATGTTTTGTTTAGCTCTAGTGGTACATTATGTTTTGTTTAGCTATATGTTTTTTATGTTTTGTTTAGCTATATGTGTCATTATGTTTGTTTAGCTATATGTGTAATTATGTTTTGTTTAGCTATATGTGTCATTATGTTTTGTTTAGCTATATGTGTCATTATGTTTTGTTTAGCTATATGTGTCATTATGTTTTGTTTAGCTATATGTGTCATTATGTTTTGTTTAGCTATATGTGTCATTATGTTTGTTTAGCTATATGTGTCATTATGTTTTGTTTAGCTATATGTGTTATTATGTTTTGTTTAGCTATATGTGTCATTATGTTTTGTTTAGCTATATGTGTCATTATGTTTGTTTAGCTATATGTGTCATTATGTTTTGTTTAGCTATATGTGTTATTATGTTTTGTTTAGCTATATGTGTCATTATGTTTTGTTTAGCTATATGTGTCATTATGTTTTGTTTAGCTATATGTGTTATTATGTTTTGTTTAGCTATATGTGTTATTATGTTTTGTTTAGCTATATGTGTTATTATGTTTTGTTTAGCTATATGTGTCATTATGTTTTGTTTAGCTATATGTGTCATTATGTTTTGTTTAGCTATATGTGTTATTATGTTTTGTTTAGCTATATGTGTCATTAAGTTTGTTTAGCTATATGTGTCTTTATGTTTTGTTTAGCTATATGTGTTATGTTTTGTTTAGCTATATGTGTCATTATGTTTTGTTTAGCTATATGTGTCATTATGTTTTGTTTAGCTATATGTGTCATTATGTTTTGTTAGCTATATGTGTTATGTTTTGTTTAGCTATATGTGTTATGTTTTGTTTAGCTATATGTGTCATTATGTTTTGTTTAGCTATATGTGTCATTATGTTTTGTTTAGCTATATGTGTTATTAGTTTTGTTTAGGCTATATGTGTTATTATGTTTTGTTTAGCTATATGTGTCATTATGTTTTGTTTAGCTATATGTGTCTTATGTTTTGTTTAGCTATATGTGTTATTATGTTTTGTTTAGCTATATGTGTTATTATGTTTTGTTTAGCTATATGTGTTATTATGTTTGTTTAGCTATATGTGTCATTATGTTTTGTTTAGCTATATGTGTCATTATGTTTTGTTTAGCTATATGTGTCATTATGTTTTGTTTAGCTATATGTGTATTATGTTTTGTTTAGCTATATGTGTTATTATGTTTTGTTTAGCTATATGTGTCATTATGTTTTGTTTAGCTATATGTGTTATTATGTTTTGTTTAGCTATATGTGTTATTATGTTTTGTTTAGCTATATGTGTCATTATGTTTTGTTTAGCTATATGTGTTATTATGTTTGTTTAGCTATATGTGTATTATGTTTTGTTTAGCTGTATGTGTCATTATGTTTTGTTTAGCTATATGTGTCATTATGTCTTGTTAGTATATGTGGCTATTATGTTTTGTTAGTATATGTGTTATTTGTGTTTAGCTATATGTGTCATTATGTTTTGTTTAGCTATATGTGTCATTATGTTTTGTTTAGCTATATGTGTTATGTTTTGTTTAGCTATATGTGTTATGTTTTGTTTAGCTGTATGTGTCATTATGTTTTGTTTAGCTATATGTGTTATTATGTTTTGTTTAGCTATATGTGTCATTATGTTTTGTTTAGCTATATGTGTTATTATGTTTTGTTTAGCTATATGTGTCATTATGTTTTGTTTAGCTATATGTGTTATTATGTTTTGTTTAGCTATATGTGTCATTATGTTTTGTTTAGCTATATGTGTCATTATGTTTTGTTTAGCTATATGTGTTATTATGTTTTGTTTAGCTATATGTGTCATTATGTTTTGTTTAGCTATATGTTTTTTATGTTTTGTTTAGCTATATGTGTTATTATGTTTGTTTAGCTATATGTGTCATTATGTTTTGTTTAGCTATATGTGTCATTATGTTTTGTTTAGCTATATGTGTTATTATGTTTTGTTTAGCTATATGTGTTATGTTTTGTTTAGCTATATGTGTTATTATGTTTTGTTTAGCTATATGTGTTATTATGTTTTGTTTAGCTATATGTGTCATTATGTTTTGTTTAGCTATATGTGTCATTATGCTTTGTTTAGCTATATGTGTTATTATGTTTTGTTTAGCTATATGTGTCATTATGTTTTGTTTAGCTATATGTGTCATTATGTTTTGTTTAGCTATATGTGTTATTATGTTTTGTTTAGCTATATGTGTCATTATGTTTTGTTTAGCTATATGTGTCATTATGTTTTGTTTAGCTATATGTGTTATTATGTTTGTTTAGCTATATGTGTTATGTTTTGTTTAGCTATATGTGTCATTATGTTTTGTTTAGCTATATGTGTCATTATGTTTTGTTTAGCTATATGTGTTATTATGTTTTGTTTAGCTATATGTGTCATTATGTTTTGTTTAGCTATATGTGTCATTATGTTTTGTTTAGCTATATGTGTCATTATGTTTTGTTTAGCTATATGTGTCATTATGTTTTGTTTAGCTATATGTGTCATTATGTTTTGTTTAGCTATATGTGTCATTATGTTTTGTTTAGCTATATGTGTTATTATGTTTTGTTTAGCTATATGTGTCATTATGTTTTGTTTAGCTATATGTGTCCATTATGTTTTGTTTAGCTATATGTGTCATTATGTTTTGTTTAGCTATATGTGTTATGATTTGTTTAGCTATATGTGTTTATGTTTTGTTTAGCTATATGTGTCATTATGTTTGTTTAGCTATATGTGTCATTATGTTTTGTTTAGCTATATGTGTTATTATGTTTGTTTAGCTATATGTGTTATTATGTTTTGTTTAGCTATATGTGTCATTATGTTTGTTTAGCTATATGTGTTATTATGTTTTGTTTAGCTATATGTGTTATGTTTTGTTTAGCTATATGTGTCATTATGTTTTGTTTAGCTATATGTGTTATTATGTTTTGTTTAGCTATATGTGTTATTATGTTTTGTTTAGCTATATTTGTTATGATGTTTTGTTTAGCTATATGTGTCATTATGTTTTGTTTAGCTATATGTGTCATTATGTTTTGTTTAGCTATATGTGTCATTATGTTTTGTTTAGCTATATGTGTTATTATGCTTTGTTTAGCTATATGTGTTATTATGTGTTGTTTAGCTATATGTGTCATTATGTTTTGTTTAGCTATATGTGTTATTATGTTTTGTTTAGCTATATGTGTTATTATGTGTTGTTTAGCTATATGTGTCATTATGTTTTGTTTAGCTATATGTGTTATTATGTTTGTTTAGCTATATGTGTTATTATGTTTTGTTTAGCTATATGTGTTATTATGCTTTGTTTAGCTATATGTGTCATTATGTTTTGTTTAGCTATATGTGTCATTATGTTTTGTTTAGCTATGTGTGTCATTATGTTTTGTTTAGCTATATGTGTCATTATGTTTTGTTTAGCTATATGTGTCATTATGTTTTGCTTAGCTATATGTGTTATTATGCTTTGTTTAGCTATATGTGTCATTATGTTTTGTTTAGCTGTATGTGTCATTATGTTTTGTTTAGCTATATGTGTTATTATGTTTTGTTCAGCTATATGTGTAATTATGTTTTGCTTAGCTATATGTGTTATTATGTTTTGCTTAGCTATATGTGTTATTATGTTTTGTTTAGCTATATGTGTCATTATGTTTTGTTTAGCTATATGTGTCATTATGTCTGTTTAGCTATATGTGTTATTATGGTTTGTTTAGCTATATGTGGCATTATGTTTTGTATATCTATATGTGTTATTATGTTTTGTTTAGCTATATGTGTTATTATGTTTTGTTTAGCTATATGTGTCATTATGTTTTGTTTAGCTATATGTGTTATTATGTTTTGTTTAGCTATATGTGTTATGTTTTGTTTAGCTATATGTGTCATTATGTTTTGTTTAGCTATATGTGTTATGTTTTGTTTAGCTATATGTGTCATTATGTTTTGTTTAGCTATATGTGTTATTATGTTTTGTTTAGCTATATGTGTTATTATGTTTTGTTTAGCTATATGTGTTATTATGTTTTGTTTAGCTATATGTGTCATTATGTTTTGTTTAGCTATATGTGTCATTATGTTTTGTTTAGCTGTATGTGTCATTATGTTTTGTTTAGCTATATGTGTTATTATGTTTTGTTTAGCTGTATGTGTCATTATGTTTTGTTTAGCTATATGTGTCATTATGTTTTGTTTAGCTATATGTGTCATTATGTTTTGTTTAGCTATATGTGTTATGTTTTGTTTAGCTATATGTGTCATTATGTATTGTTTAGCTATATGTGTTATTATGCTTTGTTTAGCTATATGTGTCATTATGTTTTGTTTAGCTATATGTGTCAGTATGTTTTGTTTAGCTATATGTGTCAGTATGTTTTGTTTAGCTATATGTGTCATTATGTTTTGTTTAGCTATATGTGTCATTATGTTTTGTTTAGCTATATGTGTCATTATGTTTTGTTTAGCTATATGTGGCATTATGTTTTGTTTAGCTATATGTGTCATTATGTTTTGTTTAGCTATATGTGTCATTATGTTTTGTTTAGCTATATGTGTTATGTTTTTTGTAGCTATATGTGTCATTATGTTTTGTTTAGCTATATGTGTCATTATGTTTTGTTTATCTATATGTGTCATTATGCTTTGTTTAGCTGTATGTGTCATTATGTTTTGTTTAGCTATATGTGTCATTATGCTTTGTTTAGCTATATGTGTTATTATGCTTTGTTTAGCTATATGTGTCATTATGTTTTGTCTAGCTATATGTGTCATTATGTTTTGTTTAGCTATATGTGTCAGTATGTTTTGTTTAGCTATAAGTGTCATTATGTTTTGTTTAGCTATATGTGTCAGTATGTTTTGTTTAGCTATATGTGTCATTATGTTTTGTTTAGCTATATGTGTCATTATGTTTTGTCTAGCTATATGTGTCATTATGTTTTGTTTAGCTATATGTGTCATATTATGTTTTGTTTAGCTATATGTGTCATATTATGTTTTGTTTAGCTATATGTGTCATTATGTTTTGTTTAGCTATATGTGTTATTATGTTTTGTTTAGATATATGTGTCATTATGTTTTGTTTAGCTATATGTGTCTTTATGTTTTGTTTAGCTATATGTGTTATTATGTTTTGTTTAGCTATATGCGTCATTATGTTTTGTTTAGCTATATGTGTCATTATGTTTTGTTTAGCTATATGTGTCATATTATGTTTTGTTTAGCTATATGTGTTATTATGTTTTGTTTAGCTATATGTGTCATATTATGTTTTGTTTAGCTATATGTGTCATATTATGTTTTGTTTAGCTATATGTGTCATTATGTTTTGTTTAGCTATATGTGTCATTATGTTTGTTTAGCTATATGTGTCATTATGTTTGTTAACCCTTTCATGACATAGGCAATTGTTCAAGTTCTGAACGTAAACTAAACCTTGAATTTCAGCTATATGTCTTTTCAACCATAATTTACCCCTTTCACATTAAGTGCACCAACACTAATTATATATTGTTTTTTAGAGGACAGATAGGGATTTCTTTTGGCATAAAAGATTTATTTCTCAACTATAATTTTATATAAAAAAATCAAAGTAAGTGTGAGAAATTAAGAAATTTGAAGCTTTCCAAAGGATTTTATTGTGAATATCATCATCCTGATATATGTTACTGCAATAAAACACCCATACTTGTGTTAAGCGATGTCCCATGAGTATAACGATACCCCCCATGTACAGGTTTTTTGAGTTTTCTGGAATTTACAAGGCCCAACATATGGCCTACCCATTTACATAGAAATCTGGCACATTCATTTTCTGGGCTTACGTTGCCTTTCATACATTATAGCAGCCCAGGAATGAAAATAACCCCATCATGACATACCATTTAAGAAAGTAGACACCCTAGGGTATTCCAAAAGGGCCATGTCACGTCTTTTTGTGAAGCCCCTTAGTCACAACACCTGGCCAAATGTAGTGGTCATTTTTGTTGCATGCGTTTTTTACACAAACACTGCACTTTGGCTGTTTCTGTCATCAAGCTTTTATGTTTTACTGCTATAAAACACACATATTTGTGTTTGTCAATGTCATACGAGTACAACAGTACCCCCCATGTACAGGTTTCACTGGGTTTACAGGAGTTACTGGGCCAAATATGGGGTCTGCCCATTTCAGTCTTTATGCATGGAAATTTGGCACCTTAATTTTCTGTGCCTATGTCCTCTTTGAGACATTATAGCAGCCCAGAAATGAAAATTACCCCATCATGGCATACCATTTTCAAAAGAAGACACCCCAGGGTATTCCAAAAGGGCCATGTCACATCTTTTTGTGAAGCCCCTTAGGCATAACATCTGGCCAAATGTAGTGCTCATTTATTTTTAATGCGTTTTTTGCCCAAACACTGCATTTTGGTTGTTTCTGTCATCAAGCTTTTATGTTTTACTGCTATAAAACACACATATAAGTGTTTTTCAATGTCCTACAAGTACAACAGTACCCCCCATGTAAAGGTTTTATGGGGTTTACAGAAGTTACAGGGCCAAATATGGGGTCTGCCCATTTACATGAAAATTTGGCACATTCACCTTCTGGGCCTATGTCCTCTTTGAGACATTATAGCAGCCCAGGAATGAAAATTACCCCATCATGGCATACCATTTTTAAAAGAAGACACCCTAGGGTATTCTAAAAGGCCCATGTCACATTTTTTTGTGAAGCCCCTTAGTCACAACACCTGGCCAAATGTAATGGTCCTTTTTGTTGCATGCGTTTTTTGCACAAATACTGCACTTTGGCTGTCTCTGTCATCAACCTTTTATGTTTTGCTGCTATAAAACACACATATTAGTGTTTGTCAAGGTCCTACGAGTAAAACAGTACCCCCCATGTACAGGTTTTATGGAGTTTACAGAAGCTACAGGGCCAAATATGGGGTCTGCCCATTTCAGTTTTTATGCATGGAAATTTGGCACCTTAATTTTCTGTGCCTATGTCCTCTTTGAGACATTATAGCAGCACATGAATGAAAAATATCCCATCATGGCATACCATTTTCAAAAGAAGACACCCTAGGGTATTCCAAAAGGCCCATGTCACATCTTTTTGTGAAGCCCCTTAGTCACAACACCTGGCCAAATGTAATGGTCATTTTTTTGCATGCGTTTTTTTGCACAAACACTGCACTTTGGCTGTCTCTGTCATCAACCTTTTATGTTTTGCTGCTATAAAACACACATATTAGTGTTTGTCAAGGTCCTACGAGTAAAACAGTACCCCCCATGTACAGGTTTTATGGGGTTTACAGAAGCCACAGGGCCAAATATGGGGTCTGCCCATTTCAGTTTTTATGCATGGAAATTTGGCACCTTAATTTTCTGTGCCTATGTCCTCTTTGAGACATTATAGCAGCACAGGAATGAAAATTACCCCATCATGGCATACCATTTTCAAAAGAAGACACCCTAGGGTATTCCAAAAGGCCCATGTCACATCTTTTTGTGAAGCCCCTTAGTCACAACACCTGGACAAATGTAATTGTCATTTCTCTAACATTGGTGTGTCTGGTCCACGGCGTCATCCTTACTTGTGGGATATTCTCTTCCCCAACAGGAAATGGCAAAGAGTCCCAGCAAAGCTGGTCACATGATCCCTCCTAGGCTCCGCCCACCCCAGTCATTCTCTTTGCCGTTGCACAGGCAACATCTCCACGGAGATGGTTAAGAGTTTTTTTGGTGTTTAAATGTAGTTTTATTCTTCTATCAAGTGTTTGTTATTTTAAAATAGTGCTGGTATGTACTATTTACTCTGAAACAGAAAAGGATGAAGATTTCTGTTTGTAAGAGGAAGATGATTTTAGCACAGTAACTAAAATCGATTGCTGTTTCCACACAGGACTGTTGAGATGAAGTAACTTCAGTTGGGGGAAACAGTTAGCAGTCTTTTCTGCTTAAGGTATGACTAGCCATATTTCTAACAAGACCATGTAATGCTGGAAGGCTGTCATTTCCCCTCATGGGGACCGGTAAGCCATTTTCTTAGTTAAACATAAAAGAATAAAGGGCTTCAAAAAGGGCTTAAAAACTGGTAGACATTTTTCTGGGCTAAAACAATTGCTTTACTAGGCATATTATGCAGATTCTAACTAATTATTGGTATTATAATCTTGGGGAATGTTTAGAAAAACGGCAGGCACTGTGTTGGACACCTTTTTCAGATGGGGGCCTTTCTAGTTATAGACAGAGCCTCATTCTGGGACTGTATAGGGGTTAAATGTAAAAACGGCTCCAGTTCCGTTAATTTAAGGGTTAAAGCTCTGAAATTTGGTGTGCAATACTTTTTAATGCTTTAAGACACTGTGGTGAAATTTTGAACAATTCCTTCATACTTTTTCACATATTCAGTAATAAAGTGTTTTCAGTTTGAAATTTAAAGTGACAGTAACGGTTTTATTTTAAAACGTTTTTTGTGCTTTGTTGACAAGTTTAAGCCTGTTTAACATGTCTGTACCATCAGATAAGCTATGTTCTATATGTATGAAAGCCAATGTGTCTCCCCATTTAAATGTATGTGATAATTGTGCCATAGTGTCCAAACAAAGTAAGGACAGTAATGCAACAGATAATGATATTGCCCAAGATGATTACTCAAATGAGGGGAGTAAACATGATACTACATCATCCCCTACTGTGTCTACACCAGTTATGCCCACACAGGAGGCCCCTAGTACATTTAGTGCGCCAATACTTATTACCATGCAACAATTAACGGCTGTAATGGATAACTCCATAGCAAATCTTTTATCCAAAATGCCTACTTATCAGAGAAAGCGCGATTGCTCTGTTTTAAACACTGAAGAGCAAGAGGACGCTGATGATAATTATTCTGTCATACCCTCACACCAATCTCAAGGGACCATGAGGGAGGTTTTGTCTGATGGAGAAATTTCAGATTCAGGAAAAATTTCTCATCAAGCTGAACCTGATGTTGTGACATTTAAATTTAAATTAGAACATCTTCGCGCACTGCTTAAGGAGGTGTTATCTACTCTGGATGATTGTGACAGTTTGGTCATTCCAGAGAAATTATGTAAGATGGACAAGTTCCTAGAGGTTCCGGTGCCCCCCGACGCTTTTCCTATAACCAAGCGGGTGGCGGACATAGTAAATAAAGAGTGGGAAAGGCCCGGCATACCTTTTGTTCCGCCCCCTATATTTAAGAAATTATTTCCTATAGTCGACCCCAGAAAGGACTTATGGCAGACAGTCCCCAAGGTCGAGGGGGCGGTTTCTACTCTAAACAAACGCACTACTATTCCTATCGAAGATAGTTGTGCTTTCAAAGATCCTATGGATAAGAAATTAGAGGGTTTGCTTAAAAAGATTTTTGTACAGCAAGGTTACCTTCTACAACCAATTTCATGCATTGTTCCTGTCACTACGGCAGCGTGTTTCTGGTTCGAGGAACTAGAAAAATCGCTCAGTAAAGAATCTTCGTATGAGGAGGTTATGGACAGAGTTCAAGCACTTAAATTGGCTAACTCTTTTGTTTTAGATGCCGCTTTGCAATTAGCTAGATTAGCGGCGAAAAATTCAGGGTTTGCTGTCGTGGCGCGCAGAGTGCTTTGGCTAAAGTCTTGGTCAGCGGATGTGTCTTCCAAGACAAAATTGCTTAACATTCCTTTCAAAGGTAAAACATTATTTGGACCTGATTTGAAAGAGATTATTTCAGACATCACTGGGGGAAAGGGCCACGCCCTCCCACAGGATAGGTCTTTTAAGGCTAATAATAAGCCTAATTTTCGTCCCTTTCGCAGAAACGGACCAGTCTCTAATTCTGTATCCTCTAAGCAAGAGGGTAATACTTCACAACCCAAACCAGCCTGGAAACCAATGCAAGGCTGGAACAAGGGTAAGCAGGCCAAGAAGCCTACCACTGCTACCAAAACAGCATGAAGGGATAGCCCCCGATCCGGGACCGGATCTAGTGCGGGGCAGACTTTCTCTCTTTGCTCAGGCTTGGGCAAGAGATGTTCAGGATCCTTGGGCGCTAGAAATAGTTTCTCAAGGTTATCTCCTGGAATTCAAGGAACTACCCCCAAGGGGAAGGTTCCACAGGTCTCAATTATCTTCAAACCAAATAAAGAGACAGGCATTCTTACATTGTGTAGAAGACCTGTTAAAGATGGGAGTGATACATCCAGTTCCAATAAGAGAACAAGGAATGGGATTTTATTCCAATCTGTTCATAGTTCCCAAAAAAGAGGGAACATTCAGACCAATTTTGGATCTAAAGATCCTAAACAAATTTCTCAGGGTACCATCGCTCAAAATGGAAACTATTCGAACGATCCTACCTACTATCCAGGAAAATCAATTTATGACTACCGTGGATTTAAAGGATGCGTACCTACATATTCCTATCCACAAGGAACATCATCAGTTCCTAAGGTTCGCTTTTCTGGACAAGCATTACCAGTTTGTGGCACTTCCATTTGGATTAGCCACTGCTCCAAGGATTTTCACAAAGGTACTAGGGTCCCTTCTAGCGGTTCTAAGACCAAGGGGCATTGCAGTAGTACCTTACTTGGACGACATCCTGATTCAAGCGTCGACCCTGTCAAAAGCAAAGGCTCATACAGACATCGTCCTAGCCTTTCTCAGATCTCACGGATGGAAGGTGAACAAAGAAAAAAGTTCTCTGTCCCCATCAACAAGAGTTCCCTTCTTGGGAACAATAATAGATTCCTTAGAAATGAGGATTTTTTCTGACAGAGGTCAGAAAATCAAAACTTCTAAGCTCTTGTCAAGTACTTCATTCTGTTCCTCGTCCTTCCATAGCGCAGTGCATGGAAGTAATAGGATTGATGGTTGCAACAATGGACATAGTTCCTTTTGCACGAATTAATCTAAGACCATTACAACTGTGCATGCTCAGACAGTGGAATGGGGATTATACAGACTTGTCTCCGACGATTCAAGTAGATCAAAAGACCAGAGATTCACTCCGTTGGTGGCTGACCCTGGACAATCTGTCACAGGGAATGAGCTTCCGCAGACCAGAGTGGGTCATTGTCACGACCGACGCCAGCCTAGTGGGCTGGGGCCTGGTCTGGGAATCCCTGAAAGCTCAGGGTCTATGGTCTCTGGAAGAGTCTCTTCTCCAGATAAACATTCTGGAACTGAGAGCGATATTCAATGCTCTCAGAGCTTGGCCTCAACTAGCAAAGGCCAAATTCATAAGATTTCAGTCAGACAACATGACGACCGTTGCATATATCAATCATCAGGGGGGAACAAGGACTTCCCTGGCGATGAAAGAAGTGACCAAGATAATTCAATGGGCGGAGGATCACTCCTGCCACTTGTCTGCGATCCACATCCCAGGAGTGGAAAATTGGGAAGCGGATTTTCTGAGTCGTCAGACATTCCATCCGGGGGAGTGGGAACTCCATCCGGAAATCTTTGCCCAAATAACTCAATTATGGGGCATTCCAGACATGGATCTGATGGCGTCTCGTCAGAACTTCAAGGTTCCTTGCTACGGGTCCAGATCCAGGGATCCCAAGGCGACCCTAGTAGATGCACTAGTAGCACCTTGGACCTTCAACCTAGCTTATGTATTCCCACCGTTTCCTCTCATCCCCAGGCTGGTAGCCAGGATCAATCAGGAGAGGGCCTCGGTGATCTTGATAGCTCCTGCGTGGCCACGCAGGACTTGGTATGCAGACCTGGTGAATATGTCATCGGCTCCACCATGGAAGCTACCTTTGAGACAGGACCTTCTTGTTCAGGGTCCATTCGAACATCCGAATCTGGTTTCCCTCCAACTGACGGCTTGGAGATTGAACGCTTGATTTTATCAAAGCGTGGGTTTTCAGATTCTGTAATAGATACTCTGATTCAGGCTAGAAAGCCTGTAACTAGAAAAATTTACCATAAAATATGGAAAAAATATATCTGTTGGTGTGAATCTAAAGGATTCCCATGGAACAAGATAAAAATTCCTAAGATTCTATCCTTTCTACAAGAAGGTTTGGAGAAAGGATTATCTGCAAGTTCTCTGAAGGGACAGATCTCTGCTTTATCTGTTTTACTTCACAAAAGACTGGCAGCTGTGCCAGATGTTCAAGCATTTGTTCAGGCTCTGGTTAGGATCAAGCCTGTTTACAGACCTTTGACTCCTCCCTGGAGTCTAAATCTAGTTCTTTCAGTTCTTCAAGGGGTTCCGTTTGAACCCTTACATTCCGTAGATATTAAGTTATTATCTTGGAAAGTTTTGTTTTTGGTTGCAATTTCTTCTGCTAGAAGAGTTTCAGAGTTATCTGCTCTGCAGTGTTCTCCGCCCTATCTGGTGTTCCATGCAGATAAGGTGGTTTTGCGTACTAAGCCTGGTTTTCTTCCGAAAGTTGTTTCCAACAAAAATATTAACCAGGAGATAGTTGTACCTTCTTTGTGTCCGAATCCAGTTTCAAAGAAGGAACGTTTGTTACACAATTCGGACGTAGTCCGTGCTCTAAAATTCTATTTAGAGGCTACTAAAGATTTCAGACAAACATCTTCCTTGTTTGTTGTTTATTCTGGTAAAAGGAGAGGTCAAAAAGCGACTTCTACCTCTCTTTCCTTTTGGCTTAAAAGCATTATCCGATTGGCTTATGAGACTGACGGACGGTAGCCTCCTGAAAGAATCACAGCTCACTCCACTAGGGCTGTGGCTTCCACATGGGCCTTCAAGAACGAGGCTTCTGTTGACCAGATATGTAAGGCAGCGACTTGGTCTTCACTGCACACTTTTGCCAAATTTTACAAATTTGATACTTTTGCTTCTTCGGAGGCTATTTTTGGGAGAAAGGTTTTGCAAGCCGTGGTGCCTTCCATTTAGGTGACCTGATTTGCTCCCTCCCTTCATCCGTGTCCTAAAGCTTTGGTATTGGTTCCCACAAGTAAGGATGACGCCGTGGACCGGACACACCAATGTTGTAGAAAACAGAATTTATGCTTACCTGATAAATTACTTTCTCCAACGGTGTGTCCGGTCCACGGCCCGCCCTGGTTTTTTAATCAGGTCTGATTAATTATTTTCTCTAACTACAGTCACCACGGTATCATATGGTTTCTCCTATATATATTTCCTCCGTTCCGTCGGTCGAATGACTGGGGTGGGCGGAGCCTAGGAGGGATCATGTGACCAGCTTTGCTGGGACTCTTTGCCATTTCCTGTTGGGGAAGAGAATATCCCACAAGTAAGGATGACGCCGTGGACCGGACACACCGTTGGAGAAAGTAATTTATCAGGTAAGCATAATTTCAGTTTTTTTTGCATGCGTTTTTTTGCACAAACACTGCACTTTGGCTGTCTCTGTCATCAACCTTTTATGTTTTGCTGCTATAAAACACACATATTAGTATTTGTCAAGGTCCTACGAGTAAAACGGTACCCCCCATGTACAGGTTTTATGGGGTTTACAGAAGCTACAGGGCCAAATATGGGGTCTGCCCATTTCAGTTTTTATGCATGGAAATTTGGCACCTTAATTTTCTGTGCCTATGTCCTCTTTGAGACATTATAGCAGCACAGGAATGAAAATTACCCCATCATGGCATACCATTTTCAAAAGAAGACACCATAGGGTATTCCAAAAGGCCCATGTCACATCTTTTTGTGAAGCCCCTTAGTCACAACACCTGGCCAAATGTAATGGTCATTTTTTTGCATGCGTTTTTTTGCACAAACACTGCACTTTGGCTGTCTCTGTCATCAACCTTTTATGTTTTGCTGCTATAAAACACACATATTAGTGTTTGTCAAGGTCCTACGAGTAAAACAGTACCCCCCTTGTACAGGTTTTATGGGGTTTACAGATGTTACAGGGCCAAATATGGGATCTGCCCATTTACATGGAAAACTGGCACATTCATTTTATGGGCCTTTGTCCTCTTTGAGATATTATAGCAGCCCAGGAATGAAAATTACCCCATCATGGCATACCATTTATAAAAGTAGACAACCCAGGGTATTGAAATAGGACTATGTTTAGTCTTTGTTTGTAGCCACATAGTCACAACATCTGGCCAAAGGTAATGTTCATATTTCAGTTTTAGTTTATCACAAAAACACTGCCTTTTTGCTGTTTATATCATCCTTGTATATTTTACTGCTATAATACACCCATCTTTGTGTTCAGCGATGTCCAATGAGTACAACAATACCCCCTATGTACAGGTTTTATGTGGTTTCAGGAAGTTACAACGCCCAATATAGGGTCTGCCAATTTGCATGGAAATTGGGCACATTGATTTTATGGACCTTTGTTGCCTTTGAGACAGTATGGCAGCGCAGGAATGAAAATTACCCCACCATGGCATACCATTTGCAAAAGTAAACAACCAAGGGTATTGAAAAAGGACTATGTTTAGTCTTTTTTTTGTAGCCACTTAGTCACAAAACCTGGTCAAATTTAGTGGTCATATTTTTTTATTTGCTTTTTTCACACAGACTTTGCCTTTTTTCTATTTAGATCAACATCATTATATTTTTTACTGCTATAATACACCCATATCTGTGTTCAGTGATCTCCCATGAGTGCAACAATACCCCCTATGCACAGGTTTTATGTGGTTTTATGAAGTTACAGGGCCCAATATAGGGTCTGCATAGAAATTTGGCACATTGATTTTCTGGACCTATGTTGCCTTTGAGACAGTATGGCAGCCCAGGAATGAAAATTACCCCCCTCATGACATACCATTTGCAAAAGTGGATAACTCAGGATATTCTAAAAGGAGTATTTTAGTTGTTTTGTATAACTTATAATGGCCTTAGAGTGGATGGGCTTAACATATAAAGGGACAGGACATGATCAGGGGATTTATGAAGTTAGGAATACAGAATAATAAAATAAAATAAATTAGGAACACATACAGATTGCTTTCAAATTAAAAGTTTAACTCTGTGTGATATATTTGAAAGCAATCAGTGATACAGAGGCCAGGTTGAGAGGGGCAGTCAGGGCAATGGTAACTAGAATCCCTCCTCCCTCCTTTTTTATAGCAGACTCTGCATCTTTTCTGGGGTGTTAATTTGCAGGCAGTGGGGGGGATCCTAGTGGGAAAATGCCTGCCACAGAGTCGCTCGACATTTTCAGATTGAACAGTGGGAGGATTAGGGGTCTGGTTAAACAAAATATCAGATGTTACATTTAACACAAATTCCAAAAAAGTATAAGTTTTCCCTGTGCCTGTTTTTTTGTACAGCACATATGCATTATATACTGCGATCTGCATAATATAAAAGGCTACTTTTTTGTACCAAGTTCTAGTTTTTCTTTGAATTAGATATGGCTGCAGGCACCGGTCAGCTAAATCTACCCCCCCCATGTTTTTGTTGTACTCCACAATGTACTTTGGCTTTAGGATCTGTGCAGATCTTCCCTTCACAGACACTGGCACTGTAGCTTCATCGTGCATTGTGGAGAGCATGTACACATCTTTTTTATCAGTGTACCAAAGGGACAGTAGCTCATTGTGGCGTAAAGCTGACATTGTGCCCCTACTTTTTTTTCCATATGTCAGCTTCTGGGGGAAACCTTTGCGATTTTTTCTTGTTGTGCCACAGGCCACGGTTTCAAAATAAGATAAAAATTTTAATAGCTCTGTGCTGGTGTAAAAATTATCGAGCCACAAATGGTACCCTTTATTTAGCAGGGGTAGTAGGAGATCCCACACAATTTTCCCACTTGTGCCAACGGAATCTGGGCAGCCAGGTGGATCTAAGTGGCTATCCTTTCCCTGGTAGATGCGAAATGCCCAGGTATACCCAGTACTGCATTCACAGAGCTTATAAAATTTTACCCCATAGCGGGACCTCTTGGATGGTATATATTGCTTGAAAAGCAATCTCCCCTTAAATTTCATGAGGGACTCATCAATGCAAATGTCCTGCTCAGGTATGTAAACTTCTTTAAATTTTTGGGACAGGTGGCTTATCAGGGGCTTAGTTTATATAACCTGTCATGCAGGGGGTGATTTTTGGGGGGCACTTGGTATTATCATTAAAATGGAGAAACCGCAGCAATTGTTCATATCTGTCCCTCTTCATAACCCCTGGAAAAAGAGGGGTAGCCAGGATGGGGTTCTGGCTCCAGTATGAACGAATGCTGGGTTTCTTCACAATCCCCATTATTAATGTCAGGGCCCAAAACTTTTTAATCTCTGGTATGTCAGTGGGGTGCCAGCTATTTTTTCTGACATACAGAGATTGGGGATTTTTGGACAGATACTGGCTGGCATATAAATTTGTTTGAGCAACTATATGCTCAAACATGGTATCTGTCAGAATCAGGGACATATAGTTTATTGGCTCACATACTGGAACATCACTTGTGATGCCAGGAGTCTCAGTAAATTCTGGCATTTCTGGGGCAGTGAAATTTGGGGGTATCCAATTTTGGTCATTTGTGCGACGCCTCCTTTTAGGTGGCGGGCAGGGAGCACCAGCATCAGATGTATCACTCAGGGGCTCTATATCTGATGCCGTAAGGGTTGCGCTGTCAGACAGAGCAGAGAGGGTTTCACTCCCTGAATCTGCGGCAAGAATGGCATAAGCCTCTTCTGCTGAATAGCGTGCCATAAGGGATTTTTTTCAGTACAAATTACCACTTCACCACAACCAATTCCCACTTCACCTTCCCCAAAATCCCACTAAACCACCCCAATTACCACCTCCCAATTACCATCCACCTATTCCCACCCACCCTATTCCCTCAGATTTTTTTTTAAAAAACAAATTATGAGTTTTTCTTTATATACATATATATATATATATATATTTTTTATAAACTAAAAAAAAAAAGGAACTGGGAAGGGTAGTGATTGGGAACAGCAGGGAAGGGGTTAATAATAACTAAAGATCCCCACAAATAAACTTTTGGGCACTGATCAAAGCCCTGAGAGGCTGATCACTGTAATATTAGGCTGATCACAGTAGCAGCTCAGTGATCAGCAGCAAAAACAATATATATATATATTTGTAACCCCCACAAATAAACCCCCAAAGCTTTTGATCAACACTGATCAAAGCCCTAACTGGATAACCAAGTTATATTAGGCTGATCACAGTAGCAGCTCTGTGATCAGCAGCAAAAAAAAAAATATATATATATGGTATTTATTTTTTATATATATATTTTCCCCTCTCTAGCACTACAAACACTAAACTGTCTTCCTCTCTCAGATTGCACTGAGAGCAGAGAGGAAGCGGATACACTTGTAACAGCCAATGATTCCACTCATTGGCTGCTACAGTATTACAGGGGACAATCGATACACCCCCTCCATGCTGATTGGATCCTGGGGGAGTGCAAGAGGTGCTAGGCACATCCCCCAACCGGATCCACAACAAACAAAATATCGGAGGGGGCACAGGAGCTGAAAACCGTTATGCCGTTCTATTCCGTCATAACGGCTCTAAAGCCCAGTGTAATTATGACGGAATGGAACGGCATAACGGCGTTAAAAGGTTAAGCTGTATGTGTTATTATGTTTTGTTTAGCTATATGTGTCATTATGTTTTGTTTAGCTATATGTGTTATTATGTTTTGTTTAGCTATATGTGTTATTATGTTTTGTTTAGCTATAGGTGTCATTATGTTTTGTTTAGCTATATGTGTCATTATGTTTTGTTTAGCTATATGTGTTATGTTTTGTTTAGCTATATGTGTTATTATGTTTTGTTTAGCTATATGTGTTATTATGTTTTGTTTAGCTATATGTGTCATTATGTATTGTTTAGCTATATGTGTCATTATGTTTTGTTTAGCTATATGTGTCATTATGTTTTGTTTAGCTATATGTGTTATTATGTTTTGTTTAGCTATATGTGTCATTATATTTTGTTTAGCTATATGTGTCATTATGCTTTGTTTAGCTATATGAGTTATTATGTTTTGTTTAGCTATATGTGTCATTATGTTTTGTTTAGCTATATGTGTCATTATGTTTGTTTAGCTATATGTGTCATTATGTTTTATTTAGCTATATGTGTCATTATGTTTTGTTTAGCTATATGTGTCATTATGTTTTGTTTAGCTATATGTGTTATTATGTTTTGTTTAGCTATATGTGTTATTATGTTTTGTTTAGCTATATGTGTTATTATGTTTTGTTTAGCTATATGTGTTATTATGCTTTGTTTAGCTATATGTGTTATTATGTTTTGTTTAGCTATATGTGTCATTATGTTTTGTTTAGCTATATGTGTCACTATGTTTTGTTTAGCTATATGTGTCATTATGTTTTGTTTAGCTATATGTGTTATTATGTTTTGTTTAGCTATATGTGTTATTATGTTTTGTTTAGCTATATGTGTCATCATGTTTTGTTTAGCTATATGTGTTATTATGTTTTGTTTAGCTATATGTGTCATCATGTTTTGTTTAGCTATATGTGTTATTATGTTTTGTTTAGCTTTATGTGTTATTATGCTTTGTTTAGCTATATGTGTAATTATGTTTTGTTTAGCTATATGTGTCATTATGTTTTGTTTAGCTATATGTGTTATTATGCTTTGTTTAGCTGTATGTGTCATTATGTTTTGTTTAGCTATTTGTGTTATTATGCTTTGTTTAGCTGTATGTGTCATTATGTTTTGTTTAGCTATTTGTGTTATTATGCTTTGTTTAGCTATGTGTGTCATTATGTTTTGTTTAGCTATATGTGTTATTATGGTTTGTTTAGCTATATGTGTTATTATGTTTTGTTTAGCTATATGTGTCATTATGTTTTGTTTAGCTATATGTGTCATTATGTTTTGTTTAGCTACATGTGTCATTATGTTTTGTTTAGCTATATGTGTCATCATGTTTTGTTTAGCTATATGTGTCATTATGTTTTGTTTAGCTATATGTGTCATTATGTTTTGTTTATTTATATGTGGTATTATGTTTTGTTTAGCTATATGTGTCACTATGTTTTGTTTAGCTATATGAGTTATTATGCTTTGTTTAGCTATATGTGTCATTATGTTTTGTTTAGCTATATGTGTCATTATGTTTTGTTTAACTATGTGTCATTATGCTTTGTTTAGCTATATGTGTTATTATGTTTTGTTTAGCTATATGTGTCATTATGTTTTGTTTAGCTATATGTGTTATTATGTTTTGTTTAGCTATATGTGTTATTATGTTTTTTTAGCTATATGTGTTATTATGTTTTGTTTAGCTATATGTGTCATTATGTTTTGTTTAGCTATATGTGTTATTATGTTTTGTTTAGCTATATGTGTTACTATGTTTTGTTTAGCTATATGTGTTATTATGTTTTGTTTAGCTATATGTGTCATTATGTTTTGTTTAGCTATATGTGTCATTATGTTTTGTTTAGCTATATGTGTCATTATGTTTTGTTTAGCTATATGTGTTATTATGTTTTGTTTAGCTATATGTGTCATTATGTTTTGTTTAGCTATATGTGTCATTATGTTTTGTTTGCAACTATGTGTCATTATATTTGTTTAGCTATATGTGTTATTATGTTTTGTTTAGCTATATGTGTCATCATGTTTTGTTTAGCTATATGTGTCATCATGTTTTGTTTAGCTACATGTGTCATCATGTTTTGTTTAGCTATATGTGTCATTATGTTTGTTTAGCTGTATGTGTTATTATGTTTAATTTAGCTATATGTGTCATTATATTTGTTTAGCTATATGTGTTATTATGTTTTGTTTAGCTATATGTGTCATCATGTTTTGTTTAGCTATATGTGTCATCATGTTTTGTTTAACTATATGTGTCATTATGTTTTGTTTAGCTATATGTGTCATTATGTTTTGTTTAGCTATATGTGTCATCATGTTTTGTTTAGCTATATGTGTCATCATGTTTTGTTTAACTATATGTGTCATTATGTTTTGTTTAGCTATATGTGTTATTATGTTTTGTTTAGCTATATGAGTTATTATGTTTTGTTTAGTTATATGTGTCATTATGTTTGTTTAGCTATATGTGTTATTATGTTTTGTTTAGCTATATGTGTCATTATGTTTGTTTAGCTATATGAGTTATTATGTTTAGTTTAGCTATATGTGTCATTATATTTGTTTAGCTATATGTGTCATTATGTTTGTTTAGCTATATGTGTCATTATGTTTTATTTAGCTATATGTGTCATTATGTTTTGTTTAGCTATATGTGTTATTATGTTTAGTTTAGCTATATGTGTCATTATATTTGTTTAGCTATATGTGTCATTATGTTTGTTTAGCTATATGTGTCATTATGTTTTATTTAGCTATATGTGTTATTATGTTTTGTTTAGCTATATGTGTTATTATGTTTGTTTAGCTATATGTGTTATTATGTTTTGTTTAGCTATATGTGTTATGTTTTGTTTAGCTATATGTGTCATTATGTTTTGTTTAGCTATATGTGTCATTATGCTTTGTTTAGCTATATGTGTCATTATGTTTTGTTTAGCTATATGTGTTATTATGCTTTGTTTAGCTATATGTGTTATGCTTTGTTTAGCTATATGTGTCATTATGTTTTGTTTAGTTATATGTGTCATTATGCTTTGTTTAGCTATATGTGTCATTATGTTTTGTTTAGCTATATGTGTCATTATGTTTTGTTTATCTATATGTGTTATTATGCTTTGTTTAGCTATATGTGTTATTATGCTTTGTTTAGCTATATGTGTCATTATGTTTTGTTTAGCTATATGTGTCATTATGTTTTGTTTAGCTATATGTGTTATTATGTTTTGTTTAGCTATATGTGTCATTATGTTTTGTTTAGCTATATGTGTCATTATGTTTTGTTTAGCTATATGTGTTATTATGTTTTGTGTAGCTATATGTGTTATGCTTTGTTTAGCTATATGTGTCATTATGTTTTGTTTAGCTATATGTGTCATTATGCTTTGTTTAGCTATATGAGTTATTATGTTTTGTTTAGCTATATGTGTCATTATATTTTGTTTAGCTATATGTGTTATGTTTTGTTTAGCTATATGTGTCATTATATTTTGTTTAGCTATATGTGTTATGTTTTGTTTAGCTATATGAGTTATTATGTTTTGTTTAGCTATATGTGTCATTATGTTTTGTTTAGCTATATGTGTCATTATATTTTGTTTAGCTATATGTGTCATTATGCTTTGTTTAGCTATATGTGTCATTATGTTTTGTTTAGCTATATGTGTCATTATATTTTGTTTAGCTATATGTGTTATTATGTTTTGTTTAGCTATATGTGTCATTATGTTTTGTTTAGCTATATGTGTCATCATGTTTTGTTTAGCTATATGTGTTATTATGTTTTGTTTAGCTATATGTGTCATTATGTTTGTTTAGCTGCATGGGTTATTATGTTTAGTTTAGCTATATGGGTTATTATGTTTAGTTTAGCTATATGTGTCATTATGTTTTGTTTAGCTATATGTGTCATTATGTTTTGTTTAGCTATATGTGTTATTATGTTTTGTTTAGCTATATGTGTTATTATATTTTGTTTAGCTATATGTGTCATTATGCTATGTTTAGCTATATGTGTCATTATGTTTTGTTTAGCTATATGTGTTATGCTTTGTTTAGCTATATGTGTTATTATGTTTTGTTTAGCTATATGTGTCATTATGTTTTGTTTAGCTATATGTGTCATTATGTTTGTTTAGCTATATGTGTTATTATGTTTTGTTTAGCTATATGTGTCATTATGTTTGTTTAGCTATATGTGTCATTATGTTTTGTTTAGCTATATGTGTCATTATGTTTGTTTAGCTATATGTGTCATTATGTTTTGTTTAGCTATATGTGTCATTATGTTTTGTTTAGCTATATGTGTCATTATGTTTTGTTTAGCTATATGTGTTATTATGTTTTGTTTAGCTATATGTGTCATTATGTTTGTTTAGCTATATGTGTCATTATGTTTTGTTTAGCTATATGTGTCATTATGTTTTGTTTAGCTATATGTGTTATTATGTTTTGTTTAGCTATATGTGTTATTATGTTTTGCTTAGCTATATGTGTTATTATGTTTTGTTTAGCTATATGTGTTATTATGTTTTGTTTAGCTATATGTGTTATTATGTTTTGTTTAGCTATATGTGTTATTATGTTTTGTTTAGCTATATGTGTTATTATGTTTTGTTTAGCTATATGTGTCATTATGTTTTGTTTAGCTATATGTGTTATTATGTTTTGTTTAGCTATATGTGTTATTATGTTTTGTTTAACTATATGTGTTATTATGTTTTGCTTAGCTATATGTGTTATTATGTTTTGTTTAGCTATATGTGTTATTATGTTTAGTTTAGCTATAGGTGTCATTATGTTTGTTTAGCTGTATGTGTTATTTTGTTTAGTTTAGCTATATGTGTAATTATGTTTTGTTTAGCTATATGTGTCATTATGTTTTGTTTAGCTTTATGTGTCATTATGTTTGTTTTGCTATATGTGTCATTATGTTTGTTTAGCTATATGTGTTATTATGTTTTGTTTAGCTATATGTGTTATTATGGTTTGTTTAGCTATATGTGTCATTATGTTTTGTATAGCTATATGTGTCATTATATTTGTTTAGCTATATGTGTCATTATGTTTTGTATAGCTATATGTGTCATTATATTTGTTTAGCTATATGTGTCATTATGTTTGTTTAGCTATATGTGTCATTATGTTTTATTTAGCTATATGTGTTATTATGTTTAGTTTAGCTATATGTGTCATTATATTGT
>NW_026512331.1:0-29977 GCF_027579735.1 Bombina bombina
AGTAGTGTCTATTACATGCAGTTATATGACAATTAGTGTATAGTGTATATTTATATCAGTATCTGTACATATTCTGTATAGTAGTGTCTATTACATGCAGTTATATGACAATTGGTGTATACTGTATATTTATATCAGTGTCTGTACATATTCTGTATAGTAGTGTCTATTACATACAGTTATATGACAATTAGTGTATACTGTATATTTATATCAGTATCTGTACATATTATGTATAGTAGTGTCTATTACATGCAGTTATATGACAATTAGTATATACTGTATATTTATATCAGTATCTGTACATATTCTGTATTGTAGTGTCTGTTACATGCAGTTATATGTAATTAGTGTATACTGTATATTTATATCAGTATCTGTACATATTCTGTATAGTAGTGTCTGTTACATGCAGTTATATGACATTGAGTGTATACTGTCCCTTTAAATACCCTTAGATGAATTACATTTTTAAATAGAAACATATTTGCAATATATATGTATTGGCACAAATGCTTCCAGTAAACGTTATCATTGTTTAGTGTTAACATTTTCCTTTGCACGTGCATATGAGGAATGGCTAGATATTCTCAGTGCACCTGCATTTTAAATACTGTAGCTACTCAGAGCGTCAGTGCGGCTTATATATAATGTGAGAAATCAACAAATTGAGTCATTACCATATGGTACAAACAACTTAGGCTGTCTGAGCAAGTGCTGTGTTTAAAATGCTGGTGCACAGAGCATACTTAAATACATATTTTAAACAGCTATAGGTTTACTTAGAAGCATTTTTGCTAATAGATGTAAATTACAAAAATGTTTCTATTCAAAACTGAAATGCATCCATGTGGGTTCCCATTTTGGCTGGAATGTCCCTTTAAGGGCAGCAGATGAGGTATTTTTAATGTTGATGTGATTGCAATCGGCCATTTCCATTGTTTAGCGGCAGCACCTTTTTCATTATCGTTTAGGAGAAAATGGTCCTATTCTTAAAGGACCACTCAATGCAGTAGAATTGAATAATTAACACGTGTATAATAAAAAGACAATGCAATAACACCTTCTCTGAATTTCACATAAGCAGTAGCTTTTTTTTCTGGCAAAACATTTTTTCTCCAATTTCCAGCCCCCTGTATCATGTGACAGACATCAGCCAATCACAGACTAGTATACGTATACCCTATGAGCTTGTGCACATGCTCAGTAGGATCTTGTTCCCCAGAAAGTATGAATATAAAGAGTGCAAAATTTGATAATTGAAGTAAATTGGAAAATGTCTTAAAACTGCTACTCTATCTGAATCACAAAAGTTTATTTTGACTTGAGTGTCCCTTTAATAAGTGCCAGCCCTATTTGTTCTGCTCACACTCCATGTACAGGGCCGTTTTTAATTTCTTGAATTCAACAGCTAAATAAGGACTTGATACCCCCCCAAACAACACTTTCTGACCTATTACTGAGTATCCCAAAACGTTTTTAAATGTAACAGTGGTTTTGCGCATGGGCCAAGACTGACGATAGCAGCCTTCATATTGGATGACATTAGGATTACCAAATAGAATACTTGCTCAGTCAATGAAAGTTTAAACAAAATAATATGCAAGCAGCTTCACCCGCACTGCGATCATTTCTTTACAGTAAATAAGTGTTAGGTTTTCTAATAAAATAAACAGAAGAGTCACAAAAAACGTGTGCATTGCAGGATCCAGTCGTGTTATATAATTTATATTAAATCCACAACAACATAAAATGATGTACAATAAGATGTGTACGATAAAGTTGCAAGCGGTATAAAACCTCAGCGCATAAGGAGCATGGTACTATCATCAACTAGATGTAGGTCTCCTCCAATGTATCAAAAAGAGTGAGAAATGAGATTAGGAGGTTTGCTATTACTACATACTCAGCCTACATAAATGGGCAAGTTCTTAAGAACAATGGATTTGGGCTTCATATACAAAAATAAATGAGCAATTTCCCATACATGTTATACCCTGCGCCTACTGTAATAAAAAGTATTATTTATCTTGTCTGCTTTATCTGTAGTCTGATAGTGTTTACAACCCCACCTCCACGATGCAGGACCCTGACACACTGCACAGTGATTAGTTAATATGTGTAGGATCTTGTTTATATCTTTCCCTATTTGTCCTCAGCAAAGCAAGTAAGAGGAAGTCAGATTTTTCTGTCAAAATGCCAGTTGTAAATGCTTTCAAAACATTAGTTGTGCATGCAGCTGTTTTGCAATGCAGCCAACAATTTATGACGTATTTAAAGGATATGAAACCAAAAAAATGTTCCTCTGTGATTCAGTGCAAATCATTTAGTCTCCAGTTTACTTCCGTTACCAAATCTGCCGCGTTCCCATAGTATTCTTTGTTGAAGAGATACTTAGGTGGGTGTCTGGAGCACCAAATGGCAGTAAATACCATTAAGTTTATTGCAAAGGAATAACATATGCCATATAGTGCTCCGGACACGTCCATATTCCTGATGTTACCTGTCTGCTTTTCAACAAAAGATACCAAGAGAAGAAAGAAATTAGAACTTAATTAGGAAGTTTTTTTAAAATTGTATTCTTTATCTGAATTATGAAAGAAAAAAAATGGGGGTTTATGTCCCTTTTAATAATGCAATAAAATGTTATTCTCCCTTTATTTTTATTTTAAGATGAGACCTGGATAATGCAGCTAAACATAAGCGTTACCCGCAGAGCTAAACATAAGCGTTACCCGCAGAGCTAAACATAAGCGTTACCCGCAGAGCTAAACATGAGCGTTACCCGCAGAGCTAAACATGAGCGTTACCCGCAGAGCTAAACATAAGCGTTACCCGCAGAGCTAAACATAAGCGTTACCCGCAGAGCTAAACATAAGCGTTACCCGCAGAGCTAAACATAAGCGTTACCCGCAGAGCTAAACATAAGCGTTACCCGCAGAGCGAAACATAAGCGTTACCCGCAGAGCTAAACATAAGCGTTACCCGCAGAGCTAAACATAAGCGTTACCCGCAGAGCTAAACATAAGCGTTACCCGCAGAGCTAAACATAAGCGTTACCCGCAGAGCTAAACATAAGCGTTACCCGCAGAGCTAAACATAAGCGTTACCCGCAGAGCTAAACATAAGCGTTACCCGCAGAGCTAAACATAAGCGTTACCCGCAGAGCTAAACATAAGCGTTACCCGCAGAGCTAAACATGAGCGTTACCCGCAGAGCTAAACATGAGCGTTACCCGCAGAGCTAAACAGGAGCGTTACCCGCAGAGCTAAACAGGAGCGTTATCCGCAGAGCTAAACAGGAGCGTTATCCGCAGAGCTAAACAGGAGCGTTATCCGCAGAGCTAAACAGGAGCGTTATCCGCAGAGCTAAACAGGAGCGTTATCCGCAGAGCTAAACAGGAGCGTTATCCGCAGAGCTAAACAGGAGCGTTATCCGCAGAGCTAAACAGGAGCGTTATCCGCAGAGCTAAACAGGAGCGTTATCCGCAGAGCTAAACAGGAGCGTTATCCGCAGAGCTAAACAGGAGCGTTATCCGCAGAGCTAAACAGGAGCGTTATCCGCAGAGCTAAACAGGAGCGTTATCCGCAGAGCTAAACAGGAGCGTTATCCGCAGAGCTAAACAGGAGCGTTATCCGCAGAGCTAAACAGGAGCGTTATCCGCAGAGCTAAACAGGAGCGTTATCCGCAGAGCTAAACAGGAGCGTTATCCGCAGAGCGTCCTGTAGCTCTTTATTTGCTTGGAACATAAAGATTTAGCAGATAATAAATAGAAGGATACAATTGTGTAATAAAATGGTGCATCATTGACTTCTATTATTAAATTGTCTTCGTTCTCTTGGTATCTTTTTTTTTATAAAGCAGGAAGGTAAAGTTCAGGAGCGTGCACGATTCTGCAGAACTATATAGCAGCAGCTTTGCATTAAAGGGACATAAAACCCTTTTCTCCAACATAGGTGTGTCCGGTCCACGGCGTCATCCTTACTTGTGGGATATTCTCTTCCCCAACAGGAAATGGCAAAGAGCCCAGCAAAGCTGGTCACATGATCCCTCCTAGGCTCCGCCTTCCCCAGTCATTCTCTTTGCCGTTGTACAGGCAACATCTCAACGGAGATGGCTTAGAGTTTTTTGGTGTTTAAATGTAGTTTTTATTCTTCAATCAAGAGTTTGTTATTTTAAAATAGTGCTGGTATGTACTATTTACTCTGAAACAGAAAAGAGATGAAGATTTCTGTTTGTAAGAGGAAAATGATTTTAGCAACCGTTACTAAAATCGATGGCTGTTTCCACACAGGACTGTTGAGAGGAATTAACTTCAGTTGGGGGAAACAGTGAGCAGACTTTTGCTGCTTGAGGTATGACACATTTCTAACAAGACTTGGTAATGCTGGAAGCTGTCATTTCTCCAACATAGGTGTGTCCGGTCCACGGCGTCATCCTTACTTGTGGGATATTCTCTTCCCCAACAGGAAATGGCAAAGAGCCCAGCAAAGCTGGTCACATGATCCCTCCTAGGCTCCGCCTACCCCAGTCATTCTCTTTGCCGTTGTACAGGCAACATCTCCACGGAGATGGCTTAGAGTTTTTTAGTGTTTAACTGTAGTTTTTATTATTCAATCAAGAGTTTGTTATTTTAAAATAGTGCTGGTATGTACTATTTACTCTGAAACAGAAAAGAGATGAAGATTTCTGTTTGTATGAGGAAAATGATTTTAGCAACCGTTACTAAAATCCATGGCTGTTCCACACAGGACTGTTGAGAGGAATTAACTTCAGTTGGGGGAACAGTGAGCAGTCTTTTGCTGCTTGAGGTATGACACATTCTAACAAGACGATGTAATGCTGGAAGCTGTCATTTTCCCTATGGGATCCGGTAAGCCATTTTTATTCAGACAGTAAATAAGGGCTTCACAAGGGCTTATTAAGACTGTAGACATTTTCTGGGCTAAATCGATCATATTTACACATATTTAGCCTTGAGGAATCATTTAATCTGGGTATTTTTTGTAAAATAATATCGGCAGGCACTGTTTTAGACACCTTATTCTATAGGGGCTTTCCCTAATCATAGTCAGAGCCTCATTTTCGCGCTGGTATGGCGCACTTGTTTTTGAGAACAGCATGACATGCAGCTGCATGTGTGTGGAGCTCTGATACATAGAAAAGTCTTTCTGAAGGCATCATTTGGTATCGTATTCCCCTTTGGGCTTGGTTGGGTCTCAGCAAAGCAGATTCCAGGGACTGTAAAGGGGTTAAATATAAAAACGGCTCCGGTTCCGTTATTTTAAGGGTTAAAGCTTCCAAATTTGGTGTGCAATACTTTTAAGGCTTTAAGACACTGTGGTGAAATTTTGGTGAATTTTGAACAATTCCTTCATACTTTTTCGCAATTGCAGTAATAAAGTGTGTTCAGTTTAAAATTTAAAGTGACAGTAACGGTTTTATTTTAAAACGTTTTTTGTGCTTTGTTATCAAGTTTATGCCTGTTTAACATGTCTGAACTACCAGATAGATTGTGTTCTGACTGTGGGGAAGCCAAGGTTCCTTCTCATTTAAATAGATGTGATTTATGTCATAAAAAATTTAGTAAAAATGATGCCCAAGATGATTCCTCAAGTGAGGGGAGTAAGCATGGTACTGCATCATCCCCTCCTTCGTCTACACCAGTCTTGCCCATACAGGAGGCCCCTAGTACATCTAGCGCGCCAATACTCCTTACTATGCAACAATTAACGGCTGTAATGGATAATTCTATCAAAAACATTTTAGCCAATATGCCCACTTATCAGCGAAAGCGCGACTGCTCTGTTTTAGAAAATACTGAAGAGCATGAGGACGCTGATGATATTGTTTCTGAAGGGCCCCTACACCAGTCTGAGGGGGCCAGGGAGGTTTTGTCTGAGGGAGAAATTTCAGATTCAGGAAAAATTTCTCAACAAGCTGAACCTGATGTGATTACTTTTAAATTTAAGTCGGAACATCTCCGCGCTCTGCTTAAGGAGGTGTTATCCAATTTGGATGATTGTGAGTATCTGGTCATTCCAGAAACACTATGTAAAATGGACAAGTTCCTATACTTTTCCTATACCCAAGCGGGTGGCGTACATTGTTAATAAAGAATGGGACAGGCCCGGTATACCTTTCGTACCTCCCCCCATATTTAAAAAATTGTTTCCTATAGTCGACCCTAGAAAGGACTTATGGCAGACAGTCCCCAAGGTCGAGGGGGCGGTTTCTACTCTAAACAAGCGCACCACTATACCCATAGAAGATAGATGTGCTTTCCAAGATCCTATGGATAAAAAATTAGAAGGTTTGCTAAAAAAGATGTTTGTTCAGCAAGGTTACCTTCTACAACCAATTGCATGCATTGTCCCTGTCACTACAGCCGCGTGTTTCTGGTTCGATGAGCTAGAAAAGGCGATTATTAGTAATTCTTCTTCTTATGAGGAGATTATGGACAGAATTCGTGCTCTTAAATTGGCTAATTCTTTCACCCTAGACGCCACCTTGCAATTGGCTAGGTTAGCGGCGAAAAATTCTGGGTTTGCTATTGTGGCGCGCAGAGCGCTTTGGTTAAAATCTTGGTCAGCGGATGCGTCTTCCAAGAACAAATTGTTTGACATTCCTTTCAAGGGGAAAACACTGTTTGGCCCTGACTTGAAAGAGATTATCTCTGATATCACTGGGGGCAAGGGCCACGCCCTTCCTCAGAATAGGTCTTTCACGGCCAAAAATAAACCTAATTTTCGTCCCTTTCGCAGAAACGGACCAGCCCCAAGTGCTACGTCCTCTAAGCAAGAGGGTAATACTTCTCAAGCCAATCCAGCCTGGAGACCAATGCAAGGCTGGAACAAAGGAAAGCAGGCCAAGAAACCTGCCACTGCTCCCAAGACAGCATGAGATGCGGGCCCCCGATCCGGGACCGGATTTGGTGGGGGGCAGACTCTCTCTCTTCACTCAGGCTTGGGCAAGAGATGTTCTGGATCCTTGGGCGCTAGAAATAGTCTCCCAAGGTTATCTTCTGGAAGTGATTCATCCTGTTCCATTAAAAGAACGAGGGATGGGGTTCTACTCCAATCTGTTCGTAGTTCCCAAAAAAAGAGGGAACGTTCAGACCAATCTTAGATCTCAAGATCCTAAACAAGTTTCTCAAGGTTCCATCGTCCAAAATGGAAACCATTCGAACTATCCTTCCATCCAGGAAGGTCAATTCTTGACCACGGTGGATTTAAAGGATGCGTATCTACATATTCCTGTCCACAAGGAACATCATCGGTTCCTAAGGTTCGCATTCCTGGACAAGCATTACCAGTTCGTGGCGCTTCCTTTCGGATTAGCCACTGCTCCAAGGATTTTCACAAAGGTACTAGGGTCCCTTCTGGCGGTGCTAAGACCAAGGGGCATTGCTGTAGTACCTTACTTGGACGACATTCTGATTCAAGCGTCGTCCCTTCCTCAAGCAAAGGCTCACACGGACATAGTCCTGGCCTTTCTCAGATCTCACGGATGGAAAGTGAACGTGGAAAAGAGTTCTCTATCTCCGTCGACAAGAGTTCCCTTCTTGGGAACAATAATAGACTCCTTAGAAATGAGGATTTTTCTGACAGAGACCAGAAAAACAAAACTTCTAAACTCTTGTCGGATACTTCATTCCGTTCCTCTTCCTTCCATAGCGCAGTGCATGGAAGTGATAGGTTTGATGGTAGCGGCAATGGACATAGTTCCTTTTGCGCGCATTCATCTAAGACCATTACAACTGTGTATGCTCAGTCAGTGGAATGGGGACTATACAGACTTGTCTCCGAAGATACAAGTAAATCAGAGGACCAGAGACTCACTCCGTTGGTGGCTGTCCCTGGACAACCTGTCACAGGGGTGACCTCCCGCAGACCAGAGTGGGTCATTGTCACGTCCGACGCCAGTCTGATGGGCTGGGGCGCGGTCTGGGGATCCCTGAAAGCTCAGGGTCTTTGGTCTCGGGAAGAATCTCTTCTACCGATAAATATTCTGGAACTGAGAGCGATATTCAATGCTCTCAAGGCTTGGCCTCAGCTAGCGAGGGCCAAGTTCGTACGTTTTCAATCAGACAACATGACGACTGTTGCGTACATCAACCATCAGGGGGGAACAAGGAGTTCCCTGGCGATGGAAGAAGTGACCAAAATCATTCAATGGGCGGAGACTCGCTCCTGCCACCTTGTCTGCAATCCACATCCCAGGAGTGGAAAATTGGGAAGCGGATTTTCTGAGTCGTCAGACATTGCATCCGGGGGAGTGGGAACTCCATCCGGAAATCTTTGCCCAAATCACTCAACTGTGGGGCATTCCAGACATGGATCTGATGGCTTCTCGTCAGAACTTCAAGGTTCCTTGCTACGGGTCCAGATCCAGGGATCCCAAGGCGACTCTAGTAGATGCACTAGTAGCACCTTGGACCTTCAAACTAGCTTATGTATTCCTGCCGTTTCCTCTCATCCCCAGGCTGGTAGCCAGGATCAATCAGGAGAGGGCGTCGGTGATCTTGATAGCTCCTGCGTAGCCACGCAGGACTTGGTATGCAGATCTGGTGAATATGTCATCGGCTCCACCATGGAAGCTACCTTTGAGACGAGACCTTCTTGTTCAAGGTCCGTTCGAACATCCGAATCTGGTCCCACTCCAGCTGACTGCTTGGAGATTGAACGCTTGATCTTATCAAAGCGAGGGTTCTCAGATTCTGTTATTGATACTCTTGTTCAGGCCAGAAAGCCTGTAACTAGAAAAATTTACCACAAAATATGGAAAAAATATATCTGTTGGTGTGAATCTAAAGGATTCCCTTGGGACAAAGTAAAGATTCCTAGAATTCTATCCTTTCTTCAAGAAGGATTGGAGAAAGGATTATCTGCAAGTTCCTTGAAGGGACAGATTTCTGCCTTGTCTGTGTTACTTCACAAAAAGCTGGCAGCTGTGCCAGATGTTCAAGCCTTTGTTCAGGCTCTGGTTAGAATCAAGCCTGTTTACAAACCTTTGACTCCTCCTTGGAGTCTCAACTTAGTTCTTTCAGTTCTTCAGGGGGTTCCGTTTGAACCCTTACATTCCGTTGATATTAAGTTATTATCTTGGAAAGTTTTGTTTTTGGTTGCAATTTCTTCTGCTAGAAGAGTTTCAGAATTATCTGCTCTGCAGTGTTCTCCTCCTTATCTGGTGTTCCATGCAGATAAGGTGGTTTTACGTACTAAACCTGGTTTTCTTCCAAAAGTTGTTTCTAACAAAAACATTAACCAGGAGATAGTCGTGCCTTCTTTGTGTCCTAAACCAGTTTCGAAGAAGGAACGTTTGTTGCACAATTTGGATGTTGTTCGCGCTCTAAAATTCTATTTAGATGCTACAAAGGATTTTAGACAAACATCTTCCTTGTTTGTTGTTTATTCTGGTAAAAGGAGAGGTCAAAAAGCAACTTCTACCTCTCTCTCTTTTTGGATTAAAAGCATCATCAGATTGGCTTACGAGACTGCCGGACGGCAGCCTCCTGAAAGAATCACAGCTCATTCCACTAGGGCTGTGGCTTCCACATGGGCCTTCAAGAACGAGGCTTCTGTTGATCAGATATGTAGGGCAGCGACTTGGTCTTCACTGCACACTTTTACCAAATTTTACAAGTTTGATACTTTTGCTTCTTCTGAGGCTATTTTTTGGGAGAAGGGTTTTGCAAGCCGTGGTGCCTTCCATTTAGGTGACCTGATTTGCTCCCTCCCTTCATCCGTGTCCTAAAGCTTTGGTATTGGTTCCCACAAGTAAGGATGACGCCGTGGACCGGACACACCTATGTTGGAGAAAACAGAATTTATGTTTACCTGATAAATTACTTTCTCCAACGGTGTGTCCGGTCCACGGCCCGCCCTGGTTTTTTAATCAGGTCTGATAATTTATTTTCTTTAACTACAGTCACCACGGTATCATATGGTTTCTCCTATGCAAATATTCCTCCTTAACGTCGGTCGAATGACTGGGGTAGGCGGAGCCTAGGAGGGATCATGTGACCAGCTTTGCTGGGCTCTTTGCCATTTCCTGTTGGGGAAGAGAATATCCCACAAGTAAGGATGACGCCGTGGACCGGACACACCGTTGGAGAAAGTAATTTATCAGGTAAACATAAATTCTGTTTTTCCCTATGGGATCCGGTAAGCCATTTTTATTAAATAAGAATAAAGGGCTTCACAAGGGCTTTAAAGACTGGTAGACATTTTTCTGGGCTAAAACGATTGATTTATAAGCATTTTTAATAGTTTATAGCTTTGAGGAGTTATTTTATTCTTGGGAATTATGTTAAATAACCGGCAGGCACTGTATTGGACACCTTTTTCACTGGGGGCCTTCTCTAATCATAGGCAGAGCCTCATTTTCGCGCCATTAATGCACAGTTGTTTTTGGGAAGCAAGGCATGCAGATGCATGTGTGAGGAGCTCAGATACATAGAAAAAGCTTACTGAAGGCGTCATTTGGTATCGTATTACCCTCTGGGCTTGGTTGGGTCTCAGCAAAGCAGATACCAGGGACTGTATAGGGGTTAAATATAAAAACGGCTCCGGTTCCGTTATTTTAAGAGTTAAAGCTTTCAAATTTGGTGTGCAATACTTTTAAGGCTTTAAGACACTGTGGTGAAATTTTGGTGAATTTTGAACAATTCCTTCATACTTTTTCACATATTCAGTAATAAAGTGTGTTCAGTTTAAAATTTAAAGTGACAGTAACGGTTTTATTTTAAAACGTTTTTTGTACTTTGTTATCAAGTTTATGCCTGTTTAACATGTCTGAACTATCAGATAGACTATGTTCTGTATGTGAGGAAGCCAAGGTTCCTTCTCATTTAAATAGATGTGATGTATGTGACACAAAATTTAGAGAAAATGATGCCCAAGATGATTCCTCAAGTGAGGGGAGTAAGCATGGTACTGCATCATCCCCTCCTTCGTCTACGCCAGTCTTGCCCACACAGGAGGCCCCTAGTACATCTAGTGCGCCAATACTCCTTACTATGCAACAATTAACGGCTGTAATGGATAATTCTATCAAAAACATTTTAGCCAAAATGCCCACTTATCAGCGAAAGCGCGACTGCTCTGTTTTAGAAAATACCGAAGAGCATGAGGACGCTGATGATAATGGTTCTGACATGCCCCTACACCAGTCTGAGGGGGCCAGGGAGGTTTTGTCTGAGGGAGAAATTTCAGATTCAGGGAAAATTTCTCAACAAGCTGAACCTGATGTGATTACATTCAAATTTAAATTGGAACATCTCCGCGCTCTGCTTAAGGAGGTGTTATCTACTCTGGATGATTGTGACAATTTGGTCATTCCAGAGAAATTATGTAAGATGGACAAGTTTCTAGAGGTCCCGGGGCCCCCCGAAGCTTTTCCTATACCCAAGCGGGTGGCGGACATTGTAAACAAAGAATGGGAAAGGCCCGGCATACCTTTTGTCCCTCCCCCTATATTTAAGAAATTGTTTCCTATGGTCGACCCCAGAAAGGACTTATGGCAGACAGTCCCCAAGGTCGAGGGGGCGGTTTCTACTCTAAACAAACGCACTACTATCCCTATAGAAGATAGTTGTGCTTTCAAAGATCCTATGGATAAAAAATTAGAGGGTTTGCTTAAAAAGATGTTTGTTCAGCAAGGTTACCTTCTACAACCAATTTCATGCATTGTTCCTGTCACTACAGCAGCGTGTTTCTGGTTCGATGAACTAGAAAAGTCGCTCAATAAAGATTCTTCTTATGAGGAGATTATGGACAGAATTCATGCTCTTAAATTGGCTAACTCTTTTACTTTAGACGCCACTTTGCAATTGGCTAGATTAGCGGCGAAAAATTCAGGGTTTGCTATTGTGGCGCGCAGAGCGCTTTGGCTAAAATCTTGGTCAGCGGATGCGTCTTCCAAGAACAAATTGCTTAACATACCTTTCAAGGGGAAAACGCTGTTTGGCCCTGACTTGAAAGAGATTATTTCAGATATCACTGGGGGTAAGGGCCACGCCCTTCCTCAGGATAGGTCTTTTAAGGCTAAAAATAAACCAAATTTTCGTCCCTTTCGCAGAAACGGACCAGCCCCAAGTTCTACATCCTCTAAGCAAGAGGGCAATACTTCTCAAACCAAGCCAGCCTGGAGGCCAATGCAAGGCTGGAACAAAGGTAAGCAGACCAAGAAACCTGCCACTGCTACCAAGACAGCATGAGATGTTGGCCCCCGATCCGGGACCGGATCTGGTGGGGGGCAGACTTTCTCTCTTCGCTCAGGCTTGGGCAAGAGATGTTCTGGATCCTTGGGCGCTAGAAATAGTCTCCCAAGGTTATCTTCTGGAATTCAAGGAGCTACCCCCAAGGGGGAGGTTCCACAGGTCTCAATTGTCTTCAGACCACATAAAAAGACAGGCATTCTTACATTGTGTAGAAGACCTGTTAAAAATGGGAGTGATTCATCCTGTTCCATTAGGAGAACAAGGGATGGGATTCTACTCCAATCTGTTCATAGTTCCCAAAAAAGAGGGAACATTCAGACCAATCTTAGATCTCAAGATCCTAAACAAATTTCTCAAGGTTCCATCGTTCAAAATGGAAACCTTTCGGACAATTCTTCCTACCATTCAGGAAGGTCAATTCATGACCACGGTGGATTTAAAGGATGCGTATCTACATATTCCTATCCACAAGGAACATCATCGGTTCCTAAGGTTCGCCTTTCTGGACAAGCATTACCAGTTTGTGGCACTTCCATTCGGATTAGCCACTGCTCCAAGAATTTTCACAAAGGTACTAGGGTCCCTTCTAGCGGTGCTAAGACCAAGGGGCATTGCAGTAGTACCTTACTTGGACGACATACTGATTCAAGCGTCGTCTCTACCACAAGCAAAGGCTCATACGGACATTGTCCTGGCCTTTCTCAGATCTCACGGGTGGAAAGTGAACGTAGAAAAAAGTTCTCTATCTCCGTCAACAAGAGTTCCCTTCTTGGGAACAATAATAGACTCCTTAGAAATGAGGATTTTTCTGACAGAGGCCAGAAAATCAAAACTTCTAAGCTCTTGTCAAGTACTTAATTCTGTTCTTCTTCCTTCCATAGCGCAGTGCATGGAAGTAATAGGTTTGATGGTCGCGGCAATGGACATAGTTCCTTTTGCGCGAATTCATCTAAGACCATTACAACTGTGCATGCTCAGTCAGTGGAATGGGGATTATACAGACTTGTCTCCGACGATACAAGTAGATCAGAGGACCAGAGATTCACTCCGTTGGTGGCTGACCCTGGACAACCTGTCACAAGGGATGAGCTTCCGCAGACCAGAGTGGGTCATTGTCACGACCGACGCCAGTCTGGTGGGCTGGGGCGCGGTCTGGGAACCCCTGAAAGCTCAGGGTCTTTGGTCTCGGGAAGAATCTCTTCTCCCGATAAATATTCTGGAACTGAGAGCGATATTCAATGCTCTCAAGGCTTGGCCTCAGCTAGCAAAGGCCAAATTCATACGGTTTCAATCAGACAACATGACGACTGTTGCGTATATCAACCATCAGGGGGGAACAAGGAGTTCCCTGGCGATGGAAGAAGTGACCAAAATAATTCAATGGGTGGAGACTCACTCCTGCCACTTGTCTGCAATCCACATCCCAGGAGTGGAAAATTGGGAAGCGGATTTTCTGAGTCGTCAGACATTTCATCCGGGGGAGTGGGAACTCCATCCGGAAATCTTTGCCCAAATAATTCAATTGTGGGGCATTCCAGACATGGATCTGATGGCGTCTCGTCAGAACTTCAAGGTTCCTTGCTACGGGTCCAGATCCAGGGATCCCAAGGCGACTCTAGTGGATGCACTAGTAGCACCTTGGAGCTTCAACCTAGCTTATGTGTTCCCACCGTTTCCTCTCATTCCCAGGCTGGTAGCCAGGATCAAACAGGAGAGGGTATCGGTGATCTTGATAGTTCCTGCGTGGCCACGCAGGACTTGGTATGCAGATCTGGTGAATATGTCATCGGCTCCACCATGGAGGCTACCTTTGAGACAGGACCTTCTTGTTCAGGGTCCGTTCGAACATCCGAATCTGGCCTCACTCCAACTGACTGCTTGGAGATTGAACGCTTGATTTTATCAAAGCGAGGGTTCTCAGATTCTGTCATTGATACTCTTGTTCAGGCCAGAAAGCCTGTAACTAGAAAAATCTACCATAAAATATGGAAAAAATATATCTGTTGGTGTGAATCTAAAGGATTCCCATGGAACAAGATAAAAATTCCTAAGATTCTATCCTTTCTTCAAGAAGGTTTGGAGAAAGGATTATCTGCAAGTTCTTTGAAGGGACAGATTTCTGCTTTATCTGTTTTACTTCACAAAAAGCTGGCGGCTGTGCCAGATGTTCAAGCTTTTGTTCAGGCTCTGGTTAGAATCAAGCCTGTTTACAAACCTTTGACTCCTCCTTGGAGTCTTAATTTAGTTCTTTCAGTTCTTCAGGGGGTTCCGTTTGAACCCCTACATTCCGTTGATATCAAGTTATTATCTTGGAAAGTTTTGTTTTTGGTTGCAATTTCTTCTGCTAGAAGAGTTTCAGAGTTATCTGCTCTGCAGTGTTCTCCTCCTTATCTGGTGTTCCATGCAGATAAGGTGGTTTTGCGTACTAAACCTGGTTTTCTTCCGAAAGTTGTTTCTAACAAAAATATTAACCAGGAGATAGTCGTGCCTTCTTTGTGTCCGAATCCAGTTTCAAAGATGGAACGTTTGTTGCACAATTTGGATGTAGTTCGTGCTCTAAAATTCTATTTAGAGGCTACAAAGGATTTCAGACAAACATCTTCCTTGTTTGTTGTTTATTCTGGTAAAAGGAGAGGTCAAAAAGCAACTTCTACCTCTCTCTCTTTTTGGCTTAAAAGCATCATCAGATTGGCTTATGAGACTGCCGGACGGCAGCCTCCTGAAAGAATCACTGCTCATTCCACTAGGGCCGTGGCTTCCACATGGGCCTTCAAGAACGAGGCTTCTGTTGATCAGATATGTAAGGCAGCGACTTGGTCTTCACTGCACACTTTTACTAAATTTTACAAATTTGATACTTTTGCTTCTTCTGAGGCTATTTTTGGGAGAAAGGTTTTGCAAGCCGTGGTGCCTTCCATCTAGGTGACCTGATTTGCTCCCTCCCATCATCCGTGTCCTAAAGCTTTGGTATTGGTTCCCACAAGTAAGGATGACGCCGTGGACCGGACACACCTATGTTGGGGAAAACAGAATTTGTTTACCTGATAAATTACTTTCTCCAACGGTGTGTCCGGTCCACGGCCCGCCCGGGTTTTTTAATCAGGTCTGATGATTTATTTTCTCTAACTACAGTCACCACGGTATCATATGATTTCTCCTATGCAAATATTCCTCCTTTACGTCGGTCGAATGACTGGGGAAGGCGGAGCCTAGGAGGGATCATGTGACCAGCTTTGCTGGGCTCTTTGCCATTTCCTGTTGGGGAAGAGAATATCCCACAAGTAAGGATGACGCCGTGGACCGGACACACCGTTGGAGAAAGTAATTTATCAGGTAAACATAAATTCTGTTTTTTTTTCTTTCATTATTTAGATAGAACAACATTTTCAACAACTTTCCAATTTTCTTCTATTATCAAAATTATCTTCATATCCTTTGTTGAAAAGCATACCTAGATAGTCTCAGACACAGCAATCTATGACTGGAATCTAGCTGCTGATTGGTGACTACACATATATTCTTCTTCTTATTGGCTCGCCCAATGTGTTCAGCTAGCTCCCAGTAGTGCATTACTTCACCTTCAAAAAAAAATAAAATACAAAGCTAATTTGATAACAGAAGAAAACTGGAGAGTTGTTTAAAATGTTTTGCTTTAGAAAACTCTATGGTGCGCTTGTCTGACTATAATGTTTTAGTAAAACCATATTTGTTAGTTTTGTTAATTGTCTCCTTTCCTGGTACAGATAGAATACTCTACATGAAGAAACAAAGCAGAAGAGATCTAAAAAGGTAAAGTGTTACTGCTTGTTTAATATTTATAGCCTCAACCTATACAATTCTCTTTTTATTGTTGGAAAGTTGTGTTCCCCTCCCACCCCCCCAGCCACACTGGAAGGTGTCAGAACATTGCCACAATGTGTTTGTTTTATTACAAGGATGAACAAGTCTTTATTTGTTTGCACATCAGTTTTCTTAAAGTGAAAGTAAATCTAGTATTGCCTATTATTGAAACAAATAAAGGGGACTTTCATTCATGAAGTATACAATACTTCATGTAGAAAGCTCCTTTATTTGTTTTAACCGAACACCATTTTTAGCTGCTACAGCAGCCCATGGCTAAAAATGCTTTTGCTAAGAGGTGACGTTTACACCGGTTAGCCAATAGCCGTGCGGTAAATCCGGCTCCCAAGGGCGCAAAGTATCTTATACTTCATGAATGAAAGTCCCCTTTATTTGTTTCGATATTCAATCCTAGTGTTTGTACAATGATAGGATTTACTTTCACTTTAAAGGTGTAAAAATTAAATGGGATTGGTATTTTTGCTTCAATCAAACCAGACTAATAAAGTTGCAGATAGCAAATGTTATTTCTCTTGTTAAGTGTATCCAGTCCACGGATCATCCATTACTTATTAACTCCTCCCCAACAGGAAGTGCAAGAGGATTCACCCAGCAGAGCTGCTATATAGCTCCTCCCCTAACTGCCATTACCAGTCATTCTCTTGCACCCAACGAATAGATAGGATGTGTGAGAGGACTGTGGTGATTATACTTAGTTTCATACCTTCAATCAAAAGTTTGTTATTTTATAATAGCACCGGAGTGTGTTATTCCTTCTCTGGTAGAATTTGAAGAAGAATCTACCTGAGTTTTTCTATGATTTTAGCCGGAGTAGTTAAGATCATATTGCTGTTTCTCGGCCATCTGAGGAGAGGTAAACTTCAGATCAGGGGACAGCGGGCAGATTAATCTGCAAAGAGGTATGTAGCAGCTTATTATTTTCTGACAATGGAATTGATGAGAAAATTCTGCCATACCGATATAATGTAAACTCAGCCTTAAATGCAGTAGCAGCAACTGGTATCAGGCTGTCATGTATGTATATTTTACACTTCAGTATTCTGGGGAATGGCACTTCACTGGAATTATACTGTATGCATAAGACTTTAGCCTAATTTGCAGGGACTAGCAACAGGCTTTTTAATAACACTCAATTTATTAATGTTAAACGTTTTTTGCTGGCATGTAAAATCGTTTAATTTTCTGAGGTACTGGGTGAAAAAATGTTTTGGGCACTATTTTTTTCCACTTGGCAGTCGTTTTATTTAATTTATGACAGTTTACTGATCTCTCTCACTGTTATGTGTGAGGGGGAGGGACCTTTTTTGGTGCTTTTGCTACGCATCAAAAAATTCAGTCAGAAGTTTATTGTCTTCCCTGCATGATGCGGTTCATCTCTACAGAACTCAGGGGTCTTCAAAACTTGTTTTGAGGGAGGTAATCACTCACAGCAGAGCTGTGAGATTGTAGTTGACTGTGATAAAAAAACGTTTATTTCTGTATTTTTTATTTTTTTTTTCTGCTATCAGGGTTAGTTATCCTTTGCTAATGGGAGCAATCCTTTGCTAAAATTGTGTTTTTTACAAAGATTTGATGCTATAACTTTTCAGTTTATTAATTTTCAACTGTCATAACTTTTTCTGTGCTTCTTATAGGCACAGTACGTTTTCATATTATAGTAAATTACTTGAAAAGTATTTCCAAGTTGCTAGTTTATTTGCTAGTGTGTTAAACATGTCTGATTCAGAGGAAGATATCTGTGCTATATGTGCTAAAGCCAAAGTGGAGCCCAATAGAAATTTATGTACTAACTGTATTGATGCTACTTTAAATAAAAGTCAATCTGTACAAATTGAACATATTTCACCAAACAACGAGGGGAGAGTTATGCCGACTAACTCGCCTCACGTGTCAGTACCTGCATCTCCCGCTCGGGAGGTGCGTGATATTGTAGCGCCGAGTACATCTGGGCGGCCATTACAAATCACATTACAGGATATGGCTACTGTTATGACTGAAGTTTTGGCTAAATTACCAGAACTAAGAGGTAAGCGTGATCACTCTGGGGTGAGAACAGAGTGCGCTGATAATATTAGGGCCATGTCAGACACTGCGTCACAATTTGCAGAACATGAGGACGGAGAGCTTCATTCTGCGGGTGACTGTTCTGATCCAAACAAACTGGATTCAGATATTTCAAATTTTAAATTTAAGCTGGAAAACCTCCGTGTATTACTAGGGGAGGTGTTAGCGGCTCTGAATGATTGTAACACAGTTGCAATACCAGAGAAAATGTGTAGGTTGGATAAATATTTTGCGGTACCGGCGAGTACTGACGTTTTTCCTATACCTAAGAGACTTACTGAAATTGTTACTAAGGAGTGGGATAGACCCGGTGTGCCGTTCTCACCCCCTCCGATATTTAGAAAGATGTTTCCAATAGACGCCACCACACGGGACTTATGGCAAACGGTCCCTAAGGTGGAGGGAGCAGTTTCTACTTTAGCTAAGCGTACCACTATCCCGGTGGAGGATAGCTGTGCCTTTTCAGATCCAATGGATAAAAAGTTAGAGGGTTACCTTAAGAAAATGTTTGTTCAACAAGGTTTTATATTGCAACCTCTTGCATGCATTGCGCCTGTCACGGCTGCAGCAGCATTTTGGTTTGAGTCTCTGGAAGAGACACTTGAATCAGCTCCATTAGATGAGATTACACACAAGCTTAAAGCCCTTAAGTTAGCTAACTCATTTATTTCAGATGCCGTAGTACATTTAACTAAACTTACGGCTAAGAATTCCGGATTCGCCATTCAGGCACGCAGAGCACTGTGGCTAAAATCCTGGTCAGCTGACGTTACTTCTAAATCTAAATTGCTTAATATACCTTTCAAAGGGCAGACCTTATTCGGGCCCGGGTTGAAAGAAATTATCGCTGACATTACAGGAGGTAAAGGCCATGCCCTGCCTCAAGACAGAGCCAAACCTAAGGCTAGACAGTCTAATTTTCGTTCCTTTCGTAATTTCAAAGCAGGAGCAGCATCAACTTCCTCTGCACCAAAACAGGAAGGAGCTGTTGCTCGCTACAGACAAGGCTGGAGACCTAACCAGTCCTGGAACAAGGGCAAGCAGGCCAGGAAACCTGCTGCTGCCCCTAAGACAGCATGAATCGAGGGCCCCCGATCCGGGAACGGATCTAGTGGGGGGCAGACTTTCTCTCTTTGCCCAGGCTTGGGCAAGAGATGTCCAGGATCCCTGGGCGTTAGAGATCATATCTCAGGGATACCTTCTAGACTTCAAATTCTCTCCCCCAAGAGGGAGATTTCATCTGTCAAGGTTGTCAACAAACCAAATAAAGAAAGAGGCGTTTCTACGCTGCGTACAAGATCTTTTATTAATGGGAGTGATCCATCCGGTTCCGCGGTCGGAACAAGGACAAGGGTTTTACTCAAATCTGTTTGTGGTTCCCAAAAAAGAGGGAACTTTCAGGCCAATCTTGGATTTAAAGATCCTAAACAAATTCCTAAGAGTTCCATCGTTCAAAATGGAAACTATTCGGACAATTTTACCCATGATCCAAAAGGGTCAGTACATGACCACAGTGGATTTAAAGGATGCTTACCTTCACATACCGATTCACAAAGATCATTACCGGTATCTAAGGTTTGCCTTTCTAGACAGGCATTACCAGTTTGTAGCTCTTCCATTCGGATTGGCTACGGCTCCGAGAATCTTCACAAAGGTTCTGGGTGCTCTTCTGGCGGTACTAAGACCGCGAGGAATTGCGGTAGCTCCGTACCTAGACGACATTCTGATACAAGCTTCAAGCTTTCAAACTGCCAAGTCTCATACAGAGTTAGTACTGGCATTTCTAAGGTCGCATGGATGGAAGGTGAACGAAAAGAAGAGTTCTCTCTTTCCACTCACAAGAGTTCCCTTCTTGGGGACTCTTATAGATTCTGTAGAAATGAAGATTTACCTGACAGAAGACAGGTTAACAAAGCTTCAAAATGCATGCCGTGTCCTTCATTCCATTCAACACCCGTCAGTAGCTCAATGCATGGAGGTGATCGGCTTAATGGTAGCAGCAATGGACATAGTACCCTTTGCACGTCTACATCTCAGACCGCTGCAATTGTGCATGCTAAGTCAGTGGAATGGGGATTACTCAGACTTGTCCCCTACTCTGAATCTGGATCAAGAGACCAGAATTTCTCTTCTATGGTGGCTTTCTCGGCCACATCTGTCCAGGGGGATGCCATTCAGCAGGCCGGACTGGACAATTGTAACAACAGACGCCAGCCTACTAGGTTGGGGCGCTGTCTGGAATTCTCTGAAGGCTCAGGGACAATGGAATCAGGAGGAGAGTCTCCTACCAATAAACATTCTGGAATTGAGAGCAGTTCTCAATGCCCTTCTGGCTTGGCCCCAGTTAACAACTCTGGGGTTCATCAGGTTTCAGTCGGACAACATCACGACTGTAGCTTACATCAACCATCAGGGAGGGACAAGAAGCTCCCTAGCAATGATGGAAGTATCAAAGATAATTCGCTGGGCAGAGTCTCACTCTTGCCACCTGTCAGCAATCCACATCCCGGGAGTGGAGAACTGGGAGGCGGATTTCTTAAGTCGTCAGACTTTTCATCCGGGGGAGTGGGAACTTCATCCGGAGGTCTTTGCCCAAATACTTCGACGTTGGGGCAAACCAGAGATAGATCTCATGGCGTCTCGACAGAACGCCAAGCTTCCTCGTTACGGGTCCAGATCCAGGGATCCGGGAGCGGTTTTGATAGATGCTTTGACAGCACCTTCGGGATGGCTTATGTGTTTCCACCCTTCCCGATGCTTCCTCGATTGATTGCCAGAATCAAACAGGAGAGAGCATCAGTGATTCTAATAACGCCTGCATGGCCACGCAGGACTTGGTATGCAGATCTAGTGGACATGTCATCCTGTCCACCTTGGTCGCTACCTCTGAAACAGGACCTTCTGATCCAGGGTCCCTTCAAACATCAAAATCTAATTTCTCTGAAGCTGACTGCTTGGAAATTGAACGCTTGATTTTATCAAAACGTGGTTTTTCTGAGTCAGTTATTGATACCTTAATACAGGCTAGGAAGCCTGTTACCAGAAAGATTTACCATAAGATATGGCGCAAATACTTATATTGGTGCGAATCCAAGAGTTACTCATGGAGTAAGGTTAGGATTCCGAGGATATTGTCTTTTCTACAAGAAGGTTTAGAAAAGGGTTTATCCGCTAGTTCCTTAAAGGGACAGATTTCAGCTCTGTCCATTCTTTTACACAAACGTCTGTCAGAAGTTCTGGACGTTCAAGCTTTTTGTCAGGCTTTAGCTAGGATCAAGCCTGTGTTTAAAACTGTTGCTCCACCATGGAGTTTGAACTTAGTTCTTAATGTTTTACAGGGGGTTCCGTTTGAACCCCTTCATTCCATTGATATCAAGTTGTTATCTTGGAAAGTTCTGTTTTTAATGGCGATTTCCTCGGCTCGAAGAGTCTATGAGTTATCTGCCTTACATTGTGATTCTCCTTATCTGATTTTTCATTCAGACAAGGTAGTTCTGCGTACTAAACCTGGGTTCCTACCTAAGGTGGTCACTAACAGGAATATCAATCAAGAGATTGTGGTTACATCTTTGTGTCCTAATCCTTCTTCGAAAAAGGAACGTCTGCTACACAATCTAAATGTAGTCCGTGCCCTGAAATTTTATCTACAGGCAACTAAGGATTTTCGACAAACGTCTTCCCTGTTTGTCGTTTATTCTGGTCAGAGGAGAGGTCAAAAAGCTTCGGCTACCTCTCTCTCCTTTTGGCTTCGTAGCATAATACGGTTAGCCTATGAGACTGCTGGACAGCAGCCTCCTGAAAGAATTACAGCACATTCTACTAGAGCTGTGGCTTCCACTTGGGCCTTTAAGAATGAGGCTTCTGTTGAACAGATTTGCAAGGCTGCAACTTGGTCTTCTCTTCATACTTTTTCCAAATTTGACACTTTTGCTTCTTCGGAGGCTGTTTTTGGGAGAAAGGTTCTTCAGGCAGTGGTTCCTTCCGTATAAAGAGCCTGCCTGTCCCTCCCGTCATCCGTGTACTTTAGCTTTGGTATTGGTATCCCATAAGTAATGGATGATCCGTGGACTGGATACACTTAACAAGAGAAAACATAATTTATGCTTACCTGATAAATTTATTTCTCTTGTAGTGTATCCAGTCCACGGCCCGCCCTGTCACTTTAAGGCAGGTAATTTTTCCATTAAACTACAGTCACCACTGTACCCTATGGTTTTCCTTTCCCTGCATGTTTTCGGTCGAATGACTGGTAATGGCAGTTAGGGGAGGAGCTATATAGCAGCTCTGCTGGGTGAATCCTCTTGCACTTCCTGTTGGGGAGGAGTTAATAAGTAATGGATGATCCGTGGACTGGATACACCACAAGATAAATAAATTTATCAGGTAAGCATAAATTATGTTTCTCCAACATAGGTGTGTCCGGTCCACGGCGTCATCCTTACTTGTGGGATATTCTCTTCCCCAACAGGAAATGGCAAAGAGCCCAGCAAAGCTGGTCACATGATCCCTCCTAGGCTCCGCCTACCCCAGTCATTCTCTTTGCCGTTGTACAGGCAACATCTCCACGGAGATGGCTTAGAGTTTTTTAGTGTTTAACTGTAGTTTTTATTATTCAATCAAGAGTTTGTTATTTTGAAATAGTGCTGGTATGTACTATTTACTCAGAAACAGAAAAGAGATGAAGATTTCTGTTTGTATGAGGAAAATGATTTTAGCAACCGTCACTAAAATCCATGGCTGTTCCACACAGGACTGTTGAGAGCAATTAACTTCAGTTGGGGGAACAGTGAGCAGTCTCTTGCTGCTTGAGGTATGACACATTCTAACAAGACGATGTAATGCTGGAAGCTGTCATTTTCCCTATGGGATCCGGTAAGCCATGTTTATTACGATCGTAAATAAGGGCTTCAAAATAGGGCTTATTAAGACTGTAGACTTTTTCTGGGCTAAATCGATTCATTATTAACACATATTTAGCCTTGAGGAATCATTTTATCTGGGTTTTTTGATATAATAATATCGGCAGGCACTGTTTTAGACACCTTATTCTTTAGGGGCTTTCCCAAAGCATAGGCAGAGCCTCATTTTCGCGCCGGTGTTGCGCACTTGTTTTTGAGAGGCATGGCATGCAGTCGCATGTGAGAGGAGCTCTGTTACTTAGAAAAGACTTTCTGAAGGCGTCATTTGGTATCGTATTCCCCTTGGGGCTTGGTTGGGTCTCAGCAAAGCAGATACCAGGGACTGTAAAGGGGTTAAAGTTCAAAACGGCTCCGGTTCCGTTATTTTAAGGGTTAAAGCTTCCAAATTTGGTGTGCAATACTTTTAAGGCTTTAAGACACTGTGGTGAAAATTTGGTGAATTTTGAACAATTCCTTCATGTTTTTTCGCAATTGCAGTAATAAAGTGTGTTCAGTTTAAAATTTAAAGTGACAGTAACGGTTTTATTTTAAAACGTTTTTTGTACTTTGTTATCAAGTTTATGCCTGTTTAACATGTCTGAACTACCAGATAGACTGTGTTCTGAATGTGGGGAAGCCAGAATTCCTATTCATTTAAATAAATGTGATTTATGTGACAATGACAATGATGCCCAAGATGATTCCTCAAGTGAGGGGAGTAAGCATGGTACTGCATCATTCCCTCCTTCGTCTACACGAGTCTTGCCCACTCAGGAGGCCCCTAGTACATCTAGCGCGCCAATACTCCTTACTATGCAACAATTAACGGCTGTAATGGATAATTCTGTCAAAAACATTTTAGCAAAAATGAACACTTATCAGCGTAAGCGCGACTGCTCTGTTTTAGATACTGAAGAGCATGACGACGCTGATAATAATATTTCTGAAGGGCCCCTAACCCAGTCTGATGGGGCCAGGGAGGTTTTGTCTGAGGGAGAAATTACTGATTCAGGGAACATTTCTCAACAAGCTGAACCTGATGTGATTGCATTTAAATTTAAGTTGGAACATCTCCGCATTCTGCTTAAGGAGGTATTATCCACTCTGGATGATTGTGACAAGTTGGTCATCCCAGAGAAACTATGTAAAATGGACAAGTTCCTAGAGGTGCCGGGGCTCCCAGAAGCTTTTCCTATACCCAAGCGGGTGGCGGACATTGTTAATAAAGAATGGGAAAGGCCCGGTATTCCTTTCGTCCCTCCCCCCATATTTAAAAAATTGTTTCCTATGGTCGACCCCAGAAAGGACTTATGGCAGACAGTCCCCAAGGTCGAGGGAGCGGTTTCCACTTTAAACAAACGCACCACTATACCCATAGAGGATAGTTGTGCTTTCAAAGATCCTATGGATAAAAAATTAGAAGGTTTGCTTAAAAAGATGTTTGTTCAGCAGGGTTACCTTCTACAACCAATTTCATGCATTGTCCCTGTCGCTACAGCCGCATGTTTCTGGTTCGATGAGCTGATAAAGGCGGTCAATAGTGATTCTCCTCCTTTTGAGGAGATTATGGACAGAATCAATGCTCTCAAATTGGCTAATTCTTTCACCCTAGACGCCACTTTGCAATTGGCTAGGTTAGCGGCTAAGAATTCTGGGTTTGCTATTGTGGCGCGCAGAGCGCTTTGGTTGAAATCTTGGTCGGCTGATGCGTCTTCCAAGAACAAGCTACTTAACATTCCTTTCAAGGGGAAAACGCTGTTTGGCCCTGACTTGAAAGAGATTATCTCTGATATCACTGGGGGTAAGGGCCACGCCCTTCCTCAGGATCGGCCTTTCAAGGCAAAAAATAAACCTAATTTTCGTCCCTTTCGTAGAAATGGACCAGCCCAAAGTGCTACGTCCTCTAAGCAAGAGGGTAATACTTCTCAAGCCAAGCCAGCCTGGAGACCAATGCAAGGCTGGAACAAGGGAAAGCAGGCCAAGAAACCTGCCACTGCTACCAAGACAGCATGAAATGTTGGCCCCCGATCCGGGACCGGATCTGGTGGGGGGCAGACTCTCTCTCTTCGCTCAGGCTTGGGCAAGAGATGTTCTGGATCCTTGGGCGCTAGAAATAGTCTCCCAAGGTTATCTTCTGGAATTCAAGGGACTTCCCCCAAGGGGGAGGTTCCACAGGTCTCAGTTGTCTTCAGACCACATAAAAAGACAGGCATTCTTACATTGTGTAGAAGACCTGTTAAAAATGGGAGTGATTCACCCTGTTCCATTAAGAGAACAATGGATGGGGTTCTACTCCAATCTGTTTATAGTTCCCAAAAAAGAGGGAACGTTCAGACCAATCTTAGATCTCAAGATCTTAAACAAGTTTCTCAAGGTTCCATCGTTCAAGATGGAAACCATTCGAACTATTCTTCCTTCCATCCAGGAAGGTCAATTCATGACCACGGTGGATTTAAAGGATGCGTATCTACATATTCCTATCCACAAGGAACATCATCGGTTCCTGAGGTTCGCATTCCTGGACAAACATTACCAGTTCGTGGCGCTTCCTTTCGGATTAGCCACTGCTCCAAGGATTTTCACAAAGGTACTAGGGTCCCTTCTAGCTGTCCAAGGGGCATTGCTGTAGTACCTTACTTGGACGACATTCTGATTCAAGCGTCGTCCCTTCCTCAAGCAAAGGCTCACACGGACATTGTCCTGGCCTTTCTCAGATCTCACGGATGGAAAGTGAACGTGGAAAAGAGTTCTCTATCTCCGTCAACAAGGGTTCCCTTCTTGGGAACAATAATAGACTCCTTAGAAATGAGGATTTTTCTGACAGAGGCCAGAAAAACAAAACTTCTAGACTCTTGTCGGATACTTCATTCCGTTCCTCTTCCTTCCATAGCTCAGTGCATGGAAGTGATCGGGTTGATGGTAGCGGCAATGGACATAGTTCCTTTTGCGCGCATTCATCTAAGACCATTACAACTGTGCATGCTCAGTCAGTGGAATGGGGACTATACAGACTTGTCTCCAAAGATACAAGTAAATCAGAGGACCAGAGACTCACTCCGTTGGTGGCTGTCCCTGGACAATCTGTCACGAGGGATGACATTCCGCAGACCAGAGTGGGTCATTGTCACGACCAACGCCAGTCTGATGGGCTGGGGCGCGGTCTGGGGATCCCTGAAAGCTCAGGGTCTTTGGTCTCGGGAAGAATCTCTTCTACCGATAAATATTCTGGAACTGAGAGCGATATTCAATGCTCTCAAGGCTTGGCCTCAGCTAGCGAGGGCCAAGTTCATACGGTTTCAATCAGACAACATGACAACTGTTGCGTACATCAACCATCAGGGGGGAACAAGGAGTTCCCTGGCGATGGAAGAAGTGACCAAAATCATTCTATGGGCGGAGTCTCACTCCTGCCACCTGTCTGCTATCCACATCCCAGGAGTGGAAAATTGGGAAGCGGATTTTCTGAGTCGTCAGACATTGCATCCGGGGGAGTGGGAACTCCATCCGGAAATCTTTGCCCAAGTCACTCAGCTGTGGGGCATTCCAGACATGGATCTGATGGCCTCTCGTCAGAACTTCAAAGTTCCTTGCTACGGGTCCAGATCCAGGGATCCCAAGGCGGCTCTAGTGGATGCACTAGTAGCACCTTGGACCTTCAAACTAGCTTATGTGTTCCCGCCGTTTCCTCTCATCCCCAGGCTGGTAGCCAGGATCAATCAGGAGAGGGCGTCGGTGATCTTGATAGCTCCTGCGTGGCCACGCAGGACTTGGTATGCAGATCTGGTGAATATGTCATCGGCTCCACCTTGGAAGCTACCTTTGAGACGAGACCTTCTTGTTCAGGGTCCGTTCGAACATCCGAATCTGGTTTCACTCCAGCTGACTGCTTGGAGATTGAACGCTTGATCTTATCGAAGCGAGGGTTCTCAGATTCTGTTATCGATACTCTTGTTCAGGCCAGAAAGCCTGTAACTAGAAAGATTTACCACAAAATTTGGAAAAAATATATCTGTTGGTGTGAATCTAAAGGATTCCCTTGGGACAAGGTTAAGATTCCTAGGATTCTATCCTTCCTTCAAGAAGGATTGGAAAAAGGATTATCTGCAAGTTCCCTGAAGGGACAGATTTCTGCCTTGTCTGTGTTACTTCACAAAAAGCTGGCCGCTGTGCCAGATGTTCAAGCCTTTGTTCAGGCTCTGGTTAGAATTAAGCCTGTTTACAAACCTTTGACTCCTCCTTGGAGTCTCAATTTAGTTCTTTCAGTTCTTCAGGGGGTTCCGTTTGAACCCTTACATTCCGTTGATATTAAGTTATTATCTTGGAAAGTTTTGTTTTTGGTTGCAATTTCTTCTGCTAGAAGAGTTTCAGAATTATCTGCTCTGCAGTGTTCTCCTCCTTATCTGGTGTTCCATGCAGATAAGGTGGTTTTACGTACTAAACCTGGTTTTCTTCCAAAAGTTGTTTCTAACAAAAACATTAACCAGGAGATTATCGTACCTTCTCTGTGTCCGAAACCAGTTTCAAAGAAGGAACGTTTGTTGCACAATTTGGATGTTGTTCGCGCTCTAAAATTCTATTTAGATGCTACAAAGGATTTTAGACAAACATCTTCCTTGTTTGTTGTTTATTCCGGTAAAAGGAGAGGTCAAAAAGCAACTTCTACCTCTCTCTCTTTTTGGATTAAAAGCATCATCAGATTGGCTTACGAGACTGCCGGACGGCAGCCTCCCGAAAGAATCACAGCTCATTCCACTAGGGCTGTGGCTTCCACATGGGCCTTCAAGAACGAGGCTTCTGTTGATCAGATATGTAGGGCAGCGACTTGGTCTTCACTGCACACTTTTACCAAATTTTACAAGTTTGATACTTTTGCTTCTTCTGAGGCTATTTTTGGGAGAAAGGTTTTGCAAGCCGTGGTGCCTTCCATTTAGGTGACCTGATTTGCTCCCTCCCTTCATCCGTGTCCTAAAGCTTTGGTATTGGTTCCCACAAGTAAGGATGACGCCGTGGACCGGACACACCTATGTTGGAGAAAACAGAATTTATGTTTACCTGATAAATTACTTTCTCCAACGGTGTGTCCGGTCCACGGCCCGCCCTGGTTTTTTTAATCAGGTCTGATAATTTATTTTCTTTAACTACAGTCACCACGGTACCATATGGTTTCTCCTATGCAAATATTCCTCCTTAACGTCGGTCGAATGACTGGGGTAGGCGGAGCCTAGGAGGGATCATGTGACCAGCTTTGCTGGGCTCTTTGCCATTTCCTGTTGGGGAAGAGAATATCCCACAAGTAAGGATGACGCCGTGGACCGGACACACCGTTGGAGAAAGTAATTTATCAGGTAAACATAAATTCTGTTTTTTTGATTGTGTTACATTGTACCGTCTCTGTAGAACTATAAGGCATTGCATGTAGCTAATACCCATAAGAAAGGACATAGCAGTTATGTGTTACATTGTACCCTCTCTGTAGAACTATAAGGCATTGCATGTAGCTAATACCCATAAGAAAGGACATAGCAGTTATGTGTTACATTGTACCCTCTCTGTAGAACAATAAGGCATTGCATGTAGCTAATACCCATAAGAAAGGACATAGCAGTTATGTGTTACATTGTACCCTCTCTGTAGAACTATAAGGCATTGTATGTAGCTAATACCCATAAGAAAGGACATAGCAGTTATGTGTTACATTGTACCCTCTCTGTAGAACTATAAGGCATTGCATGTAGCTAATACCCATAAGATAGGACATAGCAGTTATGTGTTACATTGTACCCTCTCTGTAGAACTGTAAGGCATTGCATGTAGCTAATACCCATAAGACAGGACATAGCAGTTATGTGTTACATTGTACCCTCTCTGTAGAACTATAAGGCATTGCATGTAGCTAATACCCATAAGAAAAACTAAAAAGTATTAATACTAAAGTGATTCCTAACTCTAAGTGTCCTCTATATGTGAAAAAAAAGCAGCATGTATGATATTTACAGCGAAACATTAACCCAATATTGACTTGGCTCAACTTTAGTTGTTATGTGTTACATTGTATCCTCTCTGCAGAACTATAAGGCATTGCATGTAGCTAGAACCCATAAGATAGGACATAGCAGTTATGTGTTACATTGTACCCTCTCTGTAGAACTATAAGGCATTGCATGTAGCTAATACCCATAAGAAAGGACATAGCAGTTATGTGTTACATTGTACCCTCTCTGTAGAACTGTAAGGCATTGCATGTAGCTAATACCCATAAGACAGGACATAGCAGTTATGTGTTACATTGTACCCTCTCTGTAGAACTGTAAGGCATTGTATGTAGCTAATACCCATAAGAAAGGACATAGCAGTTATGTGTTACATTGTACCCTCTCTGTAGAACTATAAGGCATTGCATGTAGCTAATACCCATAAGATAGGACATAGCAGTTATGTGTTACATTGTACCCTCTCTGTAGAACTATAAGGCATTGCATGTAGCTAATACCCATAAGATAGGACATAGCAGTTATGTGTTACATTGTACCCTCTCTGTAGAACTATAAGGCATTGCATGTAGCTAATACCCATAAGAAAGGACATAGCAGTTATGTGTTACATTGTACCCTCTCTGTAGAACTATAAGGCATTGCATGTAGCTAATACCCATAAGAAAGGACATAGCAGTTATGTGTTACATTGTACCCTCTCTGTAGAACTATAAGGCATTGCATGTAGCTAATACCCATAAGAAAGGACATAGCAGTTATGTGTTACATTGTACCCTCTCTGTAGAACTATAAGGCATTGCATGTAGCTAATACCCATAAGAAAGGACATAGCAGTTATGTGTTACATTGTACCCTCTCTGTAGAACTATAAGGCATTGCATGTAGCTAATACCCATAAGAAAGGACATAGCAGTTATGTGTTACATTGTACCCTCTCT